>NW_027111717.1:449937-510610 GCF_000696795.3 Halyomorpha halys
TTATGTTATTCTGTTTATACTTTCTTTTTTATTTTCTATACTTCCTGTGGTTGTTATCTTGTTCTGTTCTTAGCCCTGAAGAAGGCTAGAAACTCAAGCCGAAACGGCACAATAAAAATAGGTTACTCCAACTTATTTGTGTTTCTCTTTAGCCGCACCCCCAACCATATTCTCCTCGTATTTGTTTTTATACTTTTACATTTTGTAGGCCAAGAAAATATGATTAATTGGCCTGTAGTTACCTAATTTTGTTTAATTATTTTATTGTGTAAATTGGGATTTTATTATTTCAACCTAGCCTTTAGGTAACCTTGGATCTCCTATTATTATTGTTTTTTTTTTTTTATTTCAGTGACAAATTTTGAGGTAATAGCAAACTGATTTTATTTTTGAAGAATAAAAATTGTTTTTAGTAAGTTTAATACTCAGGAAAACTAGTTCTTAAATAATTTTCCTGTGGTGATTATTACTTTTTCTAATTGTCCCAACAGAAGAAATTATGCTAAATAATATTGTACCTCTCGCACTGGTTATCTTAATCTTCTTTGTATGATAAAGTACATTGATAAAAGATTGAATTATTTTTGTAATTAATGTTTTGAATAGTTATAAGATATTAAAAATGTTACTATTATAAATGTGATTCAATTATAGATTAGTAAATGTTATGAAAATATATGAATGTATTTAATTTTATGAGAAATTAAATTTTTTTTTTATTTGTTTGTTATATTTTGTAAATATTTCAACTATTATTAAGGCTGTAATCCTGATCACTCACCCTATTCCTATAAGTTTATTTTGATTATTTAAAAATTAACCATTGTTTATTAAATAACTGTCAATTTGTTTTTCATATTATAATTGTATGGTCCTAATTTATACATAATTTTAAGAAAATAGACCACTGATAGTAAAATTATCATAAGGTTACCAAAAATATTTATTCAACGAGTCGTCAGAACTCATCAAAAAGAAATGGATTTAGTTAAAACCTCTTAACGTTATGTTAATTCAAAGAATAGTTTCATTCTATCTGGTAGCCAAATGGTGGCCATATTTTTTGTTTCAGTCTTCTAAATTACTTAACTCTGACTTGCCCTAAACCTTTCAAATAAATTGCATCACGTTTCAGTAAATTCTGGCCAAGTTCTACGATGCTAGTACAAATTAAAGGTACTTAGGCCTAATAAAAATTTGAAAGTTTAACAAAGGATTGATCTCTATGGCATCAAACTCCATTATGAATTTCAAATTTTTGATTCAATACAAATTAGGTATGAAAATTTTTAAACTATAGTGAAAAACGATCGGGCTTAAAAATTCACAAACATTATTAACAATATTTAGCATATACTAAATGTTTTATGTAATAGGTACCACTATATTATAAACGAGAATGAGCAATCCTATTTGCTTGTCTGATATGTTTTAACAGTTCTGAATTAATCTATACAGTTGTTACATTTTAGTAAAATGAATTGTCAATATATGATGTGTCAGGGTGAGGGTCTCAGTGCGGCTTGGTCCAGAAGGTTATGGGTTCAATTCCCCCCTAGGCCGGTCAATATTTATTTCATAGTGGCTCCGAGAAATGAATCTTGACATTCCAACTCAGGGGCTGTATTGGACCTCATTGGAGGACTTGAGCCAAAAATAAAAATTCTTCATCTCTTTGGCCAGCCTTTCTCTGATATTTTACAAAAACATAATAAGGCTTGAGTGAAATATATTTATATCATCATTCTAACAATAGAAGTGTTTCTATCTCCTGCCAGGAAAATCATTGTGCCCAAAATATTACTCTTAAGTATGTGTTGTTGCCTATTAAAGTTATATGCATGGTAAAAGGTTTGATAAAGTATCAGAAACTATAAATAAGGTAGATTCAGTCTAAAAAGGGAAGTCTGTTTTGCATCCAGCACTACTCAATGCTAAAACCTGACTAGATCATGTGTATAAGTTATATAGTTTGTGTATAACAGTCTCAGTTCGAAAGGGTAATATCTCAAACAATGAATATTTTGAGATATGCGTGTAATCTTAGTAATAATGATAAGATCTATACAGGTCAAAACTAATATCTCAAAATATACATTTTTTCTTAGATTATACGATAAATGTTTTGCTATGATTCTGTGTTTTACTGTATAGGTCTTACCCTTATTACTAAGATTACATGCTTATCTCAAGCTAACCATTTTTTGAGATATTACACTGTTGAACTGAGACAGCAATAAGTACTTATAGCTGTGTACAAGATGGTATTTTTGCAATAAACCTTTGTCTGAAGCTGCTTAGCAGTTTTTTTTCTTATGAAAGGATTAAGATAAAAAAATTGTTATTTTCCAGTTTAGTTGAGTTTCCTTCCATGATGAGGATGATCATTTATTCCTTAGTTCATTATTTTTGAATGGATACAGTACAACTGTAGGCATTGCAGTGCCTAATTAATGAATAATTTTTCTTTGTGCAACTCGGCCATAATGTAAGCCAGATGTGACTAAATAAAAATATATATTATAAATGTGAGTAAAATGAGCTGTTATGACATATAAAAATATTTGTCTTATAAAATTATTCTAATTTTGAAAATGACACACATTCAAAGAGATGTAAATAAAATAGCTATTTTTGATTTAAAAAAAAACTATGTGATCAAAATCTAAAAATGCAACTTGTTCAAATTGGCCTTTACAACTCTGAAGACATATAATTACTTCTATTAAAGTCTTTCATTACTAAATTTAGAAAGTTTCAACATTGTTCTTGAACTGAGCCCTAATGATAAGTTATAAAAGCAATACACATAGTTTGCAAACAGATTCAATAGAAAGATGATTTTTGAAATAATATTTATCCTATTTTACTAAATTAAGGAGAAGATGATCAAGGGTCCGGTCACTAATGATACACAAATAAGTAAAACTTATTTATTTCTGACTGTACCTAAGCCATCTTTTCTTTATATCACATCTACATAAACTATAAACACCTCTTTACCATGTAAAATAGGTTTTATTTAAAAACTTAATAATGGAGTAAACGGTTGTTAAGGGATATAATGCACTATTAAATAGGATTGACCAATTACAATTAAGTTTAAATTCATTTAATTGGTTATAATAAAATATATATTTTAGTATTGGTATTATTAAACCACAGCATGATAGGTGAGTCTGAGAGACCTATATTGATAGTGATTTATCTTATATTTATTTAAGGTTATAGAATCCATTTCCACATTAATAAATAAACATGTACAGATATAAACAAACAACCTTTTCAATAGTTATGCTATCCTTTTGATTTTTATCCACAGTTCTATACTTTGTTTTAAATTAAAATATTTTATGATGTACATTTAAGTATTTTAATTCCACTATCACACTGGCTGGCTTCTTACCTCAGGACTCTTGATTGATAAAAAATTATATATGAAAAAAGATATTAAAGGGAAGGAATTTTCGCAAAACTACCAAATATTATTTATTAATAATTTTAAAAAATAAACAGAAATGCCCAATACTATGTATTACAAAGTAGAAAACGTATCGATGAATGTAAATATATTTAAATTTTTATTCTACTCTTCTGTTATCAAGGAATGGTTTCAAGTCATTTTGAACCAGATATGTGCCTGAAGAAACATTTACTTTAGTTGTGATACCTATTAACTCCTAAAAAATCAACCATACGATTTCAATACTGTAAAATTAATAAAAACCAACCAAACTAGAGACGTCTCGCCTTAACGCTAATTTTCTAGGATACGTATGTATTTTTTTCTGACTTGGGGGATTATTTCGAGATGTCTCAAGAATGAAGCATTAACTTTTATTTATTTGAAATGGTATAGTTATTCGAAGTGGCATTATACTCCAGCTCGAAGAGAGATATGTAAATATTTACATCTGAGGAGCAGTAGAGGGGAGGGGCAGAGAAGACCAATAGTGATGTTGCTTTCATCCCCACCTCTTTCCAACGTTCAGTCGTACGTTAAGTTAGGTTTGTAATGATGTACATCAACTCTTTCAAGCTGTTGGTGATTAGTGTTATCTCTCAAACGAAACTTGCTCGACAATGTCAACAAAAAAGGAAGAGAAGGGAAAGGAATGCAAAAAAAAAAGAGGCGTTCTCAAGCCACGATCGCGTGAAATGATTGTCAACGTGCGGAAATATTTCGAAGCGGAAAAACTGACTGGTGGCCCCCTAATTCCGATTGACCAAGTTGTTGCGAGGACTGCTGCAGCATGTCACTTGCCACAGAAATTAGTTTCAAAAATAATGAAAAAGGAAAGGAATAAGACAGCTGATACCAAGATTCCAACTCCTGCAAAGAGACGACCTCGTGGAATCTCAGTTGATTCCAGTCAACAGAAAGCTATCAGGATGCACATTTATGCGTACTACGAGAGGGAAGATTATCCTACAAAGAAGCGACTCGTAGCTTCCTTGTATCAAACCGGATTATTTACTGGAAATGCTACAACTTTATCTTATACCCTGAAAAAACTGGGATTTTCGTGGAGAAAAATACGAAATAATAGGAAATTATTAATGGAAAGGATCAAATATCAAGCTTGGAGGGGTAGATTTATCAGAGACATACTTTCGGCTTCACTAGAACGAATTATTTGGCTAGGTGAAACTTGTGTGAACTCTGACCATTTTAAGAAACGAAGATCTGGAGAAACAACGAACGTTTTGAAAAGGTTTGCACTAATTCTTATAAATGCTGGTGGTATTGAAGGATTCGTTCCTAATGCCACACTAACATTTCGTGGAAAAAAATGTTCAGATGATTTCCACAGTGACATAAGCCAACTTACGTTTAAACATTGGTTTAAGGAAAAGCTCATCCCAAATATAAAACCACAAAGGATTATTGTCATGGATGATGCACCATACCATAACGTTCATAATGAAAAATATCCGACTAGAGCACAGTCGAAAGAAGAAATAATGGCTTGGTTAAAATCAAAGAACATAAAATTCGACCCAACGATGTTCAAACTAGAATTACTACAAATAGTGAAGCAACAAAAGCCTAGATACCCTATATACGAAATAGACGAAATTGCCAAAGAACAAGGTCATAGGGTTCTTAGGATTCCTCCTAAACATAGCCATTTTAGTCCAATCGAAATTATTTGGACTCAGATAAAAGATTATATTGCTGAAAATAGTGACACGTTCAAAATTTCAGAAGTTACAAAACTAATAGAAGAAAAAATAAAAATTATTAATTCTCAAGATTGGGGGGTTGCTATACTGCATGCGATGGAAGAAATAAGAATCCAGGAAGAATTGGATCATATTTTAGATGAAAGAATAGATAACATGATTCATTCCACTAAAAGCTCAAGCGAAATGGGTGAAAGTGATTATACCGATGAGGAATCTTCTGACGGTGTAGTAATAGAGGTGGAAGATTTTTCTCCTCCAGAAAGGTAATCTTTATAAATTTAGTTGAAATTTAAGAAAAGGAGGAATCATATGTATTTTTTGGTAGTGCGTATTGTTGTAAAGTAAAAACGAATGTTTCACCTGTAAATAGATAAGATAAAACAACAGTATATACAAAGGAGGGGAGCGCCTTTATACCAATTATATTAGAATTTTACTATTGGAAGAAGATAGCTGACGGTATGAATTAGATTGTGGGAAGATAGTCTGGGTGGCCGTCAATAAAAGAAAACTATTTATTGTTAACCAAGGTTTCCCCCCACTCAGATTGAAACAGAGATTTCAACTAAACTCAGATGAAATCTGTTTTCATCAGCCCTGACGAAGCCCTATAAAGTGGGGTGAAACCTTGGTTAAACATAAATAGTTTTCTTTTACTATATTATATACCGCCACCCGAACTACAATAGAATTTTACTGATTTAAAAGTATTAATTACATACTAGATATCATTTGTATTAAGTTTTAAATTGATTTTCTTGTTTCATTCTAATTTAATTGGGATACATTTTATTTAAATTGGGTATTTAACATATTATTATACAATAAAATTTTCCATTGTATAATTAATATAGTTTAAATTAAGAGTATAATCATTAAAAAACTATTTTAAAATAACTAAATACAGAATTTTATTGATGCTCAATACTACTTTACTCAACTGTACTGTTACAACGTTTATTTCAAAACCTGCCTCTTTCTTCAGAATCAAAAAAGTATTGAAATTTTAATTTTTGATCTCTGCCAATAATTATGAGTTACAATGTGAGAAAATGCATTAAATCTCCATCATTTATGAACATGAATGACAACATTCTTTCTGGTCTACCATACATACCTTTTATTATTCAGTAGTTACATTTTCTCTGACTTTCTTCACTGGCTAGGAATGGCGGAAAGAAAGATTCAGACATAAAAAAAAATTATATTCAACGAAAAAACTTGCGCTGATGAAACATTCTGTATATTTAATTAGAGGTGTAAAAATCATACTAGTAAATTATTAAAAACGAAATTTTTAAATTGACATTAATTGCAATATTAGTATATTTATATACACAATTATAAATATTGAATTATAAAGATGTTGCATAGAAAGCTTAGATTCAATATTAAATAATCGCATCTATTTTTAAAAAAAAATATTATACATATTTCATATGTATTATTATACATATGAAATATGTATATACATATTTTACTATAATGTATTTATTAAAGTGCAGTCATGATAAATAACGTGCCAAAATAAGTTTAATATTAAAGAAATACTTTTTATCAAATACTATTTTTAAATTTTATCAACATTTTTAATAAATTTTTTAAATTAGTTTTAAAAATCATAAATTTAATTATAATGGTATTGCAGTATGTTGTACATCGAGCAAATACTCATTCAGTTGAGTATTCACTACTCAGTTGTAACCACTTAATCCTACTTAGATGATAAAAAATATGGTGTTATGCAATAATTTGAGTATTTTTGTCTACCAATGAAGTAGTTTCTAATTTAATGTTGTGTTAAAGTAAAAACTATATATCCTTTAAATATTTACTCTTTAAAAATATGGGTCTTCCACCTATTATAAATTTAGTCTTTTTAGTTATGCTACTAGTTTACCTTTTTTCTTTTTTAGTTCTGGTAGGTTTAAACTAGATCTTTGCTTTTTTGATTTGAATATTTTGTTTGAATAAAATTTTTCAGAAAACCCTTTGAAACACTCCTGAAAACAACTCTTAGTGGGGACAGCTCCATTGATGATAGTGAAGACATGGACATAGGAATACCATGCAAGCAGGAGTTAGGAGAGGATGAAAAAATAGAAGTGAAGAAAGAAGAAGATAGCCAACAAGAATCAAGTAGAACATTCTTTGACTCGCTCGATGCCAAACAGAAAAAAACAGTTAGTTCTAATGATGACAAAGAGCTAGGAGAAACAGGCAAGCAAGAGTTTGTTGATTGGAATCTAGAATTAAAAGTCAAAAAGGAATAAGAATATTTAAGTAATTTATATTAAAAATTGTTTCATTCTTGTTATATACATGAGCCGATACTCTTCCCTTAGGAATTTATAATTAATTGTAATATTTTTATTCACTTTTACTATTTAACAATAAATTAGTAGACCCGTTATAATGCAATAGTTTGATTCTTAAAGTTCTTTTATTCTGCAATAAATGTTTTTCTTTAAATATGGGTTTATTGTCCAGTGCCTTTAAGAAATTTAATTTCACTGTTTTCGACATTGTATATGGAAACTTAACTGCTAAATAATTCTTGTATTTTGTTATTTATTTTTCTTTAATAAAATGATAATACTTATTTGTGTTTTTTTTTATTCTCTTTAACTCCTACCAGTTTTCCTCCGTTCTTGATAATTATCCATTTGCTAATATTTGTATTTTTAGTTAAAGTATATCTCTAGTTAGCTGAGCAGATTCTATTTAAGTAATAATATTTAATTGAAAGCACTATTAATTATTCCTAAATACAATGCATTTTTTGAAATTAAAAAATGTTATTTTATTTATATTTGATTAATGCTACATGGATATAATGCATAATTGATCACACCCTAATATCCCATGGATAACTTTTATACAGGAAATTTTATTGCAAAAAGATATTTTGCAAACGATTTCTTAGTTGTTTGATAAGTGAACATATTTTTACTATGATCGATTTCTTCGACGTTGCTAAATTGCAACAGAAAGGGCTAGCTGCTTATCTGCTTGACAATGATTCATCGATAAAGCAAATTTTTTCTATTATTTTTGTAACATCGTAAAATACCTTCATTTTTTTTTTTTCATAGTAGGCACAATCCTTAGAAAGACTTCTGCTATTCAGTCGGTCCTAATTGCTCCAATCAATCTCTTAGTAAATTAATTGATTAAATTTCTTACAATACTTGGTACAAAGGTGTGTTTGGAATTTAAAGCTTTACATCTGCATCCAATATTATTCAGAGGTAGATAATCTTTTATCAAAAACTATTCACTCTTTTAGTCTATAGTTTTCCCGTTACTTTCCAGTTTTTGCTTCTATTTCTTACAAGGACATTCTGATAAGGAAGGAAGAGTAGAAGAATAAGTTATTTTTGCACTTATAGTACTTTAAAGGATAACGCTTTCCTCATGCAAACTTAATAACTTTTGTAACTCACATTATGCAATCTACGTCTTTCATTGGTACTCTCTTCAACCACATCATTACTTTTAAATGAAGTAAACATCAATGACTCATGAGTGGGAAAATAATCTATAGAACGAGCTACTGTTGAAATTTAGGTGTAAAATTATAAATTTAAACAATATTGTTGCAATAATACTATTTGATAATAGTCTATAACTATATTCACTTTTTAGGTCGAGTCAATTGTTCTTTATGGATTTAAAACGTGACCTGTTACACTAAAGTAAGAACAATGCCTTAATGTTTTTGAAAATAAATTATTACATAAAATATTCAGACTGAAAAGTGATGATTTAACTAGAGAATTTAGAAGGCTATACAACACCTTGTAAATATGATATTATATAACATATAATATGTTATAAAATATATTCATATTATGTGGCAAATAATATGGGCATAACAGATGGATCCCTAAAGTGCTAATAAACTCAGAATCAACGGGTAAACATCTAAGGGATAGACCGAAGCCTAGATGAGAGCATTGTGCTAAGTCTGATTTGGATTTTGAGGAGCGTGACTAGACAGATGTATGTAGAGAACTATTGGTTTGAACAATTGAAGCAACAAACCTTCAGGTTCACTAAGCCTTTATTATTATTATATTGAGTCAATAAGGTAAAGAACTGTTAAACAAGTCATTATTTTTGGTAAGCTCTTAATTTTGTTTGAATAGTAAAATAGTCATGTCTTTATTAATTAAAATTAATTAATAAATCATTATTTTAGCATCCTTTAACACCTTCCTAATTAAGTAGAGAAAGAGAATCAGACAGGAGTTTTCGATAAGCGAAAGCAGTTGATAAAATTGTTAACTAGACTTAGTTTAAACTAATCATTCACTTCGACCCATATGGGCTCAAATATCAAGTTTCAAAATACAATGCTACTTAGGAAAATATGCTGCAAAAGTAGCACATGGAATTTGATGAAATTTATTTGGGACCATATAGATTCCATCAATTATGCCTAAACACAAATTTTATTACAGACAGACATGGAACCAAATTTGTTCCTTGAAATATAATTAAGATAATTTTTTTTTTTCATTTTCTGTTTGAACTTCACTACCTTCAATTGTAAGAAAGTAAAATTAGTAGTCGGGGGCTAGCCAATCCAATTGCTTTATAATTTTTAATAGAAAGTTTTATTTTAATATCTTTTTCAAGGTTAACTACAGGTCAAAAGAAAAAGATTCAACATTCTTTTTTTTTTTTTTTCTTTTTCATTTACAACTTTTACATAAAACCCTCTGATTACATTTTACTGAAACTCAGGAATGACATTCCCATGAAACAAACAAATATTGCTTTATCACAGCCTCATATTCTATAACTAATACCAATAACAATTTTTATACAAAATGGATAATTATTTACATAGATTACTGATACTATATACATCAGAATATATCAATCAACAAAAATACAATAACATAAATAAATTTTTATGTATATATATATGTATATGTACAAATACATAAATATATTATATAGAGATATAATAGCGAAAGTAATGACAGATACCACAGAGACATATTGTCTTATGTTAATGACAACTAGAGTAGGAAACATTGTATATAAAGTTAGAAAACTTATATAAAATTGAGCAAAAATTAAAACAAAAAATAAAATAAAACACCACAACTTCTTATGAATTACTGTCAATAAATAAATTGATTTGACCTGTATTCGGATAAACTAATCTTCAAATTATATCAAAAACAAACTGAAGATAAACAATGCAAGATTTAATAAATTTTATAAACATGTGAAAGACTTGGCTTCATCAGAATTTCAAAACGAAGCATAATACAGTGAATCGATAGAAGTGAAAGATTGTTCAGGGAAGGACCTAAAGCCATTCATTAGAGTAATATTTCAAATATTTAAAAAAATACATTTTTCTTCTAAGATATCACTACAAGATCACTAAACTTTAATAAATCTCTTTTTTCATTTAGAAGCCCAAACTATCAGCTCCTACTGAATCTTTGAGAAAAAATGGACTTTTGAACACGAAATTACAATGAAAATCTAATTAATGAATTATCCCATTTTATTATACACAACCATTGGTTATAAGAATTAACAAAGTTATTTAAACAGCAGCAATTAACTGCGACGGGATCCTAAGACAGATTTAATGGTATGCAATCATTTTTAACAACTTTAAATTGAATAAACAATTAGTTTGATTAAATATATGTTTATACTCCACTAATACAATTGAACACATCCATTGAAGTAATAAATAAGACAACCCTATTTTAATAATATATTAACGTCAATTCAATCTATAGACTTGCATAGTCCACAAAATAAAGAATAAAAAACAACAAAGTAATAAACTAAAAACATTAACATTTAAAAAATAATACAAATGCTAAAGACATTAAAATCAATTTCACAAAAATTTCAAATAAGTCTGAAACCCTAAGGCGTGATTACTCTGTAAAATAAAAAATCAGAATCTACTAACAAAACAAAATTAATTAAACCTTTAAAAATTACTGATAACTAAGAAAAAGATAAAATTATAAACATACACTACTCTTTATGATTTCCAAAAATTGGGGAGCTTGATTGTACAAACACATCTGTACATAAAAGATGAAACACGAACGTGAAAATTTAATGGACTGTTGATTAAACCAGGATACTGATGACAGTTATAAACCTTATAATAAAAACAATTATGTATAAAAATATAACTGATAATATAAAAAATTTTTTTTACAAATATTTAAGAGAGCAATCAGCAGGTTGGATCATTACAATTAATGCATATTTTTTCCTTTTTCTTTTTGAACCCAAATTCTAAATCTCATTTCGCTATACAAGCTAAAGATATTCATATTAATATAAGATGTTCTACAACGTTTAAAATATAGAAATCCCAACTGTAACAAGATAATAATTCTTCAATTGTAATTCAATGATACATGTCCTATTTGATTATTGATTAAATATAACATAATCTTATTAATCTTTAAACTTGTTGAAAAACACATAACTCTAAAAGCCTAGTATTTATAACAGAAATGTTCAAAATAACCTGGAATCAGTAAATTAAAGCAGGGGAGGGGGACCTCAACTGAAGAAGTATGAAGTTTGAAATTTCAAGGAATGAACAAAATGTATAAATCTGTATGGATAAAGAAAAATTCTTTATTCCCACATTGACTTATACCAACAAAATTCAAAAACTGAAACAATTTTATGAAAACTTGCTAGCTAAAAAATTTGTAAAGAATAAAATATTTAACAACGTAAAATTAATTAAGCTTCTATCTTGACTTATTCAGTTAGTCTGACAACAAATAGATTAATAAAATTAAAATAACTACTTCTTGTTAAGACGGTCTTTCTCGAAAAATAATATCAATTCAAAAAAATATAACACCTGTAAAAGCCGTATGAACTACATACGTATCTAACATACCGACAATACTAATTAATTGTTTAATATAAACTTAGTAAATGTCATTTGAAATAAATTTCAATAGATACATAATAATAATAACATTACATTAAGATTTAATAAATATAGCAGGTATTAAATAGTGATAATAACAAGTGTAAACACATTATTCAATATCGAAACTGTATTAAAAATAAAATTATTAAACCATGATGACTAATGCTTTTATGAAATAAAATAATTTATATCAACTCCTTCCAGGCAAATATAACTAAAAAATAATATTGAATGAACAAAAAAAAAAAAAACGTGCAATTAAAATCTAAATAAATAAATGCATATTTAAAGAAACCCCAAAAAATCTACAGTTCAAGTCAATAAAAAGTTATTAGAATAATCATTAAATTAAAAAAAAAAAAAAAAAAAATATTGCATCTTTCTAAGCTTAACCAAAATTATAAATTATCTAATGACAGTTGGTAAGGTAATAAAGCCATAGTATGGAAATAAAATGATAATTCTAAATCACATCAAACATTTTGATTAAACAAAAAATTATCTGTGACTCAGAAACTCAAAGGAAGAAATAAATCATTATATAATATAATAAACAATCTTTTATCCAGCATTAGGATAACCAGCACAATCCCTTCTCTCGCACCAGATAAGAAAGAGAAATTATATCTTGTAGTTAAGTGTAGGTGCTCATCAATCATTAAAACAATTACCCTCCCTTTATAAAAATCATGAAATATTGATTTGAAAGTACATTTAGCTGCTCTCTTTCACTTTAGTAAATCTTATTTGTCCTTTTTATTTTATGGTAGAAAATGAATAAATTAATCATAATAATTACCACAGATGTATTTTATATTATTTTTTACAAAAAAACGTATTCTTTCCTGCCTTCAATTTAGTTCCTTCTGTCTCGTATAATAATAAAACTCTTCTAACAAATAGTGCAAAAAAGTTATTTTTTTTTTAGAAGATAGTTCGAGTTGCTGTCAAGAAAACCAAACTAACTTTAAGAAGAAAAAAACTACTTATAAGTAACCAATGTTTCAACCCACACAGCAGGTCTTAATCAAGAACAAGATATAAAGGTGAAGCTATAAAAAAAAATCCCATCTAAATAAACAAACCAACATAAGAAATAATAAATAAGTTTATTACTTTTTAAAATTTTAATTTTGTTTATTATTTTAACTTAATAAATTATGTTAGTTTGTTTATATGGATGTCTTTAGATACCTCAACTCTATATCTTTTTATTTTAGCCCTGATGAAAGTTTCTCTCCTATTTCTAAAACCAATAAAAATATATATAATATATAAAATATAATACTGAGCATTATGGCGTAAAGAGCAGAAACCTAAACCACCAAACACTTTGGGCTACAGAAATGGACTACTGGTGAACAGCGGCAGGAATATCCAGAATGGATAAAGTAAGAAAAGGAACTGTTATAAAAAAAAAAAAGAAGGAAGATTACCAATGGAGGAACACTCGTGGAAAATAGATTGTAGAAGAGGACAAGGTAAACCAAGGATACAATGAAATACAAGAATCCTTGATAGGACACAGTCTAAAGGAGGAAGGGGCCTTGAACAGGGTGATCTGGAAAGAGGCCATACAAAATTTAGGTTGAGAAAAACCCAACATTGAAGAGGAAATTCCAAAAAATAAAAATATATAATAAAGACCTGCACTGTGAGTCGAAACATTGATTATTAATAAATAATTGAAACTATTGATAACTTGTTTTATTTTTTACTGTAAATTGGACCATATCCTTTTAATTTGCATAAAGTAAATCAATAATATATACTTTTATTTTTTTAGTTTATCAGCTTTTTAATAAATTAATTAATATGAAATAATGAATAATTTTTTCAACAGAATCAGCCATGTTCCTTTGCTTACGTTTTAAAAAAATTCTCTATTACAATTAATACTTATTTTCATATAAAATGATGATTAAACTAAAGTGTTGCACGTCAATCCAGGCAATACCCTATAAGGAAAGTCAAATGTAATGTAATTTAAAGAAAAAAAAATCTTATTACATCAAGCTACAACGGAACATATTAAGTTAAAGTAACAAATAAATAAAAATTTCACTCAAAGTTAAAACAAAAATAAATTTTATAGGTCAAAGACCTAATATAAAAAACTGAATTCAAACTAACCAAAATGCAGAATGACTGAAAACATAATTAACCACAAGATCTAATATTACCCCCTCCTTCTCCTTTTAATTTATTTAGGAATATTCAAAAGAAATAAATAATACATGAAATATAACTCAAATGTCATTTGCCACCATTTGTGATTATTTATTCAAACTGTTTATATAAGAACCTTAAATTTAGGTAAGGCAAATGGGGGAGCACAGCTATAAATTTTTTTGTGGAAAAATGAATTTATAAAAAGTGAAAAGGTTTTTCTATAGTCGTTATGTGACTATACCTCACAACCTTCAATGCAGATTTTGGAATTATAAATTAAAATTTTTAAACTTTTTTAAGCTGAGTATTTTGAATAAACGATTTTTACTGATTTAACATTTTTCTGATTTTTTAAGGTACAAACACAATATACAGATATAACTTAATCTGCACTAAAATTTTCCATTACCAAATACTTAAATAAATTTTTGTCATGATCAATGAATACAAAACTATTTACAGAAAAATGTTTTGTTAACTAGTTAAGTTTTAAATAGTTCCAAAAATAGTTGTACAGTAACCAAAATCCGATATAAAAAAAGAATCAATAAAAAAACTTCAGCATACAAAGTTATATTTCATAAATAGCCTTTTCACTTTTCAAAAACATTTGCCCTGAGTATTCGTAATGAGTCTATTATTTAACGACTATAATTAAGAGATTATAAGAACTACATGTTTATATTTTGAAGTATATAAATATTAATTATATTTATATATATATAAGATTGTTATTATGACTAGTTAAAAATTGCATCCAGTCAATAGTTTTGAGGCCATAACTCATAAAATCTATTTCAATTAACTATATACATCACATATTGACAAAAGATATTAAATTATTTTTTTAACTTTTCAAATAAATATTTACAATATACATTGTCATATGGACAAACGAGCATACACAACACACTTTAATCACGTATTTCTACAATAAACTATATAATAAAGGACTTCATTTAATTTAAATAATGCTTAGTATAATGGTCCTTCGTTATTGTAGGACGTTTATAATGGCACTAATTACTTTCTTATTCAATTACATGTAATAGGACGATTTCTAGTGTGTACAACAATTAAAATGCATCTTTATATCCATTTTGTAATTAGAATCGACAAAACCTCAGAGAAAGCTTTAATCATGTTCGAAATGCATATATGTTCCTCTGTGGCTGATATTGTTAAAGGTGTATCACAACTCGTGGCAGCATAGTACATATGTTCTCATTTAAATATAAGAGTTTCACCTAAGCCAACACTTCTGTGCCGAAGCAGTGCAGTAATATATTAAGAAGCTGCACAAAAAGCTCTTAAGAGTGAACCGAACTTAGCTAGCTATAGCCAAGTAGACTTGAGGCAAGAGGACACAGCCTAGTGCTAGGGGTCCTGCGGCGAAGCAGCCGATATCACGTGCACTTGCGAACTTTTGCTCAAGTTGTAGACCTGACCGGCGCTGAAAGGTTCCAATCGAGGATGCCCCTCGCTACGACCTGAGGAAAAAATAAATAAATAAAAAATGTATGACTTAAGCAATACTTCTTCTTAATTTTTATGAAATAGTAACAATGGACACTAGTAATATAGTGTAAGTCTGTGATTACTTTATAACAAATATGCTTTCTGAATCCCTCAATAAAATTTTTCATTATCATACTCCTAACATACTGCTGGTTAGACATTCTACCTTTGAAAGACTTTCAAACATACAGTTCTAATTCTTATTTTTTAAAACTTCATTGATAGTTATCCTTATTAACTAAACATACCTATCTGTCTTAGCATTTAATCTTTCACAAGTCACAAAAAAAAAAAAAAATTATAAGAACTAAACAGAATGTTAGAAATCTACTGAAAAAAGATAAAGTTAAATGTAGAAAAGACAAAACAAATTGAGCTAAGTTTAAATCATCATATAAAAACCATAACTCACCCCTAATCACTACACTATTTCTAAATAACATGATAATAATAATAAAATTTCATCCATCAGCCAAAAACAATCCTTTGGATCATAACATAACCAATATTTTCTATCTTCTTCCATCTAGCAATGTACTCACAATTTGTCAACAATAAACACGATAGAACTGACACCAAATTTATCAGAAGCTCTCACAGATGAGGAAGCCACAGTTACATTGGTGTTTTAAATTTTTAAAAGCACATTGTTTTCTTTCTAAATTATAACTCATCTTTGATTTGATTTTTATTATTATTATTTTTTATATTTGAATTAATCACTATCATTGTTTGAATTACATGCTTGTGTGTTTTAAGGAACGTGTGTATGTGTTTGTAACTTAATCATAACATGTCATAGAGGTTGATAACCAAAAGGTTTTACACCTTTAAACAACAAACAAAAAACTCTTTCAGTTCTCTGACAGGTATTTCTGTTTATCTATCCCTTTTAAATGATTCTAACAATTCTATTTCTTCCTCCAACAGGCAATAAATGTGACTTTTTTTTAAAATCTAAACTTCAATTATTTTTATCCAAAGGATTTAAAGGCGTGGTCCGTAAAAGATTCCATTTTTCTTTTACAATCATTTATAATTCTAAGTTAAAATTAAATGGTACTTTAGAGGTATCTCATAAACATTATCGGATCTTTTTTATCGCTAAATGTAATTTAAACATTATTGGATCCTTTTTATCCCTAAATTTAAACATCTAAAGTTTACTTTTTTGAAGAGTTGAATTTTGATACATGGAATAAAGTCATCTATTTTTTAAAAAAATAATATTACTTAAGAGGTACCTGAAGAAGACTTTGAACCAGCTGGAATATACTTGGACAACCTGACAGAAGGGAGAGGTAAGTAACCATTGACAAGTGGCATCACATCCAACAGTACAGTCTGCTCGTCCATATCAGCCAAATTCAATACACCTAGAAATATTTAAAATAACAGTTATAATATTAAGTATATGGAATAATGTTTTAGTTGATTTGTCAAATCACAAAAAAAAAATTTAGCACAATTTTTTTATTTATTCAATTACAGTACATTCGATTTATTGAAGTTCAAATCGGTTTGGATGGTTAGCATTTTTGGCTAATGCCAACTGCAACAATTTCTGCGAATCGTAATAATGGGTTGGAATGTGAAAGTAGTAACAGCCATTTATAGCTACAATTTTAATCAGTTTGCATTGGCTGTTGATAAGAATGGCTGGTTCAAAATTATTCATAGCAGTTTTCAAGCAAAGTCCTAAAGAGTTCTTGAGTACTCTGATGAGTAAGAATACTCTGATAGGAACAAACAAGATCTGGTGTATGCAGAGCTTATTTAATAAATACGTAAATGAATGAATGAATAATAATAATAATTAATAAATAAATATTAATAATCCATAAAAATTAATATTGGGAAGTAACGAATAAACTGTACACCACTATTCTAGATAGCAGGTTACGGGCACTAATAGAGCCAAAACTAGAAAACCCCGGATTCCGATCTGGAAGACAAACCCCGGATCACATATTCACTCTCAGAACTATCGTAGAAAAGGCATGGGATAGAAATCAGACCAATTATACAGCTTTTTTGGACCTAAAAGCTGCCTTCGATTCAATACCCTGATATGAAATCCGGAGGGTACTTAGAGCCAAAAGAATTCCTGCAGAGCTCCTGGAAGCGATTAAATCAACCTATCAAAACCCTAAAAGAATAATTCGTATCAATGACTGAGAGCCAAAGCCATTTTCTCTGGAAAGAGGTGCGAAACAAGGAGATAGCCTCAGTCCATTATTATTTATTGTCCTCATGGATGAAATCCACAAAATATGCAGCAATCGATATGTGGAACATGAGGATGGTACAAGAAATGAGTATTAACAGCCGCAAGAACAAGGTTATGACTGTTGCCACAGATGAAGTGGATGTGGGCAATGTAAAAATAGTATGCAATGATGAAGTATTGGAAACATTAGGTTTCTATACCTACCTTGGAACAATTTTCAATAAATCTGGCAAAATAGACCAAGAAGTGTTTAATAGGATAAATAAAGGACATAATATTTACTACCAGATATGCAATACTATTGTTGGAAAGAGGGAGGTAGAGGTAAGGATATCAAGCTCCATATCTTTAAAGCACTATATCTTCCAACACTATTATATGGCAGTGAAAGTTGGGTGACCCAATACAAGCAAATGAGCAGAATTACGGTTGCTGAAATGCGATTTTTGCAAAGAATATTGGGCAAAACTAGGAGAGATAAGATAAGGAATGAAAGAATAAGAAAACTTCAGATCCCCTCAGTAAAATCAGTGATTGAACACTGACAGCTCCGATGGTATGGACACGTCTGTAGAATGAGGGAAGGCAGAGTGCAAAGAAAATGTATGGAGGCAAGGCCAACTGGTAGGAGGCCGCGAGGCTGACCTAGAAGAAACTATATGGAACATATCTAACGACTAGGTCTAGAAAGAAAAAAAATGCTGGCTCAGATGAAGATGCTTGCCATGGGTGGATCAAGTGGTTGGAGGCTCCTCCACGCTGAAAAGCACTTAAGGAGGATGAGAAAGAAGAAGAAAATACTGGGCATGAAATCATTACAATCACATTGTCACAGCGAGTAAACCTTCCTTTAGATAAATTAATAGTAAAAAATGTTTAATCTTTAGAAATCAAATTTCTAAAATCCTATAATCCTGCAAAACTCTGTAAAACCATCTTGCCAAATGATATAACTCGTTTATCCATTTAATTCGTCTTGCATCAAAACTCATTTCCTCAGCTGTTCATATTGTGAAACCAACTTTGGCTGCAAAACTAATGAAATTTAGGCTTCCTTTTCTCCTGTTTTTCTTTTCATTGTTATCAGCCTGCTGTTGATATTTGTCAAACATTTAATAATTTTTTTTTTTGTATCCTCAGAAAACTTAGGGAAAGAGATTATGCCAACTAATACAATTTGAAAGAATAAATCAAGGGCTAAAGTATTTTTTGCCTATTAATTAAACCTTAATAAGTCATTTTATTTATTGAATATTAGGGTTTGTTGTCCAAATTAACTGAACTTATTCGTCCCCTCTGCATAACAGAAATTTCATGGTTCAAGACAAAAAATTTATAAAACCACTTTGGCATTAAATTTAGTGCGCTTCAATGTTGTTAAGAATAAATTAAAAAGTATATTGAATTTGCTACTTCAGTGGTTATATAACTTTTATTTACATTTATATTATTTTTCATTAGTTTTCGAAATATAAACAAAAAACTAACGATGTAAGCATTTTTTATACTTGCACCCCATCTACAAACCTACCAACCAATTCTTAAGACTTCATCTTTGCGATAATCTATTGGTTGTACCAAAAAAAATATAAGAGGTTGATTTTTCATTGTCTGGATTTTGCATTTTTTCTTTTTTTTAATTTGACAGGACAATATAATTTTATTGTAATAAAATATTTATCTATTTATTTATTAAATACTACAGCCAGTTTGATAATAAAATATATAATCATATATCATTTATCAAAAAATAAAAAGCTTTAAGTAAAACTAAAATACAAATTAATAATGATTTAATATACCTGCAGTACGACCGCATGCTGCCCACATGTTGTGCTCCGTGAGCACTTCATACATGAGGCTATTACAGTCAGGATCTGCAACAGCGGATTCCTTATTCACTTTGGTCACCTTCAGCTTCAGCTGGCACACAGTGCTCACTCGACAGAACTCAGAACCTCGGATAGGTTCCACTCGACACTCCAGGAGGTAAATAGTCTATTAAATCAAAGATATAATCCAATTAACAAGAGCATTATAAATAAATTATATTATTGGTTATATTATATTCCTGGTTAAATTATTTTTTATTCAATTAAGCTTTGCAGCCATTACTCTATCTTCAGTCGCAACTTGTATAATAGTCTTCTTTTTCATCCTAATATTCCCACTACATTACTTCTCTCCTAATTTGGTCTTATAAAATATACACAGTGAAAACCAATTTCTTCTATCAATTATTTTTAAAAACTTACATTAAAATATATCTACTCATTTAAATAGTAATGGGTGTCTTCATAAATACAATTCCAACATAATTCTAAGAAATTAATAACATATGTAGAATGGGGTAGAGTTTCAAGCAAAACAATCTGTATAAAAAATAATCGAGAACCAAGATGGCTATATTTTGCCAACATAACAAGTATTTGGATATATCATTATAGATTGCAAGAAATGTCTTGGAAATTAAAATTTTACACAGACATATTTAAATACAACAAGAGAAATTTTCAACATTTTGATTAGAATTTTTTGGAAAAGACAAAAATAACTCTTACTTAATTGGCTTCTAATTGACTGAATCTAATAATTTAAAAATTAGCAAAATATATCATCCTCTATTGTTTTATGATTCACTTGGTACCATTTATAAAGATTCTATATATAAATAGCTGGTGCATCATCCCACTTAGAGAGCCTAAAGCTCTTCTAGAAGCCTCCAGCAGAGGGCTCTGTCTTTTGCTGCTGTAGTCCAGTTTAGGATGCCCAACAAGGCCCTGGAATGTGCTTCCACACCATCCAGCCATCTTCTTCTGTGTTCTGCTCACTTCACTAGGTGAAGTTCCTCTCTTATGACTGCTATGACTCAAAATATATCCATACAGACAACATGGCCAGCCCAACAAATTCTTGATTTATCAGACTATCTCTACATCTTTATACAGGTCATATAGTGCCAAGTTTTTTAATTTCCTCAAGATTCCTATCTCTCTTACAGCTCCAAAGATTCTTCTCAGCACTAGCCTTTCTAATGTTAAGATTCTGTTTTCCTCAGGCTTGGTGTATTGGTACGGATTAGAAGACTAAAAAATTTGAAATATATGTTTTCGAGTTTTCCATGATTTTTTCATTATTAGGATTTGACTTCTTGAGAAAATTTTGGAAACAAAAAACCTGATTTTTTCCACATAATTAAAAACATTGAGTGTCAGAAAAGGTTGTGATGACAGTTTCATTACTGTAGAAGCAACTTCACTAAACCAAAATTTTAATAGGTCTTAAATTAATGGGTACAAGTAAATAGGCAATAATATTTTTTGTATTATACAAAGTCAACCAATAAAGGTGATCAACTCTACCTGTACATGCATAGTAATTTTTAAAACATTGGGCCCTTCTGTAAAAACAAATATAAAGCAGAAAGGAGAATTTAAAATTAATTAGTGTAAACAGGATAAATTATTAAAAAAAACTGTCCTTAGGAAAGGAGAATGATAAAAATCAGGTAAAAAAAAATTGTCATTTTGATCCTTGAATATGTTTGCAAGAAATGAGACAAAACATTGGAATGCATTCCTACATTTAGAATTTCATATTTTTTTTTTTTGTGTTTACCATCATCCTGGCCATTTCTGACAAATGGGAGGTTATCTTAAGGGTTACCACCCATTTCTAATTAGAGTGAGGTCATGAAGGCTGCGAAGTCCCCATTAAGAAAAGTCAATCTGCCTAGACTGGAATCGAACTGGTGCCACTGCAGTTTAGAGTTTGCTGAGGTGATGCCCAAACACATTCGCCTAGGACTTCCTGTGGTTAGAATTATTCACTATACCTCAGTTGAATAGGTCTTTCACTAACTGAGACATGAAATATCAAGACTGACACTCTTGGTCTTCAGCAAATAATCCTAAACCAAGGAATGGAGAACAGAGATTTCTTTTCTTGTGGGACAGCCTTTTTTATATCACTCCTTTTTTTTCTTTTTTCTGTGAGGCAAGTTCTAGTGGTAGCTTATTACACTAATCCTTAAAGTAAACTATCACTTACTTTAATCACACTACTGAATCAATTAATATTCAAGAAAATTCAACTCTATGCTTGTGAAATAAAAAAAAAAAAAAATACCTTGTAATTAACAATGTCGAAGGTGCATTTATAAATATAATCCTTTTTAGAAGTTGTATCTCCTGATGTAGGATTGTAACGCAACGTTAACTCTGTCTTAAACTGAGAATGCTCATTGCTCTTCTCGATATCCATTTTCCACATAAAAAATATTTTTCTTTCTGGTGTAAGAACCTGAATTATAAAAAATAATTAAACTTATAAAGTTTTACCTTGCTAGAAAATTATAAAGAGGGAAATAAAGAGAATGGTACTAGTAACCTATGAAAACTTAGTATCAAATATTATGTTTTCTGAAAAGATCAGAATTGAACAAAAAAAAACTGGTGATTAGCCCATTACAGAATTTTCATTTACCATCCTATTTTGAGCTGAAATTAATCCTCGTTTGTTTCAGAATAGATATTTATAAATTATTCACTGTGGCAATATTTCAATTGATAGATTGATTAACTTAAATTTCAACTGTTTTCAGAAAAATCCCTTAAATAATATTTCTTGTACAAAAAGTATAACAGAAATATAAAATATAACGGTTTGATAAAATTTAGATCCTGCTCTGAAGCATTTATTTAATGCTAAATTGTTATAGAATCAATGGTTGAAAACACTATGAATGTTTTCATTGAGAAAAATACCCTGTCACCAAGATTACCGTAGGTTAAGTTAAATTAAAAACTGGATTCATTACAATGGTAACAAGTAAAGATTTAACCAACTAGCAACCCAACGCACATGCATCTGCCATTTGAACATCAAACTAGTATTTTATTTTGTGTTTTTCTTTATTATCCATTACTTTCTACTTATTAATATGTTATATATATTTTTTAATAAAATCTTTGGCTTTCTAATGTTATATAATAAGTTTATATTACAACTTTTAATACCGGAAATGTGTTTTAAATTATGAAAAACTATTTTTCCTCTTATCTCCTAAAGTTGATAATTAAATCCTTCCATAGTTTATATTTATCCATTTTTAACTACTGGTGAAGATGTGTAAGTGTAGAGATAATTAATTATTTCAAATAAACCAAATAAAAGTAACTTTAGAGAAAGAGTTTTTGAAAAATCGGCATTTAAGCCCTGTCAGATTATTTCAATAAGGAGAAGATCTATCTGATATTAAAGAACACTTAATTGTAAATAAACATACTGAATTAATTAATTAATTTGAAAAATCGATTTAACTAAGTGGGACTTTTGCTCAGTCGATTTTATAAAAAAAGTTGCTGTCACACCCCAGGCATATATCTGCCTTAAATATTTAATTTCAGTACCCAACGACTTTTCGTTTTTGAACTAGGCTCACCACATACACATAGACACACATACCATTACACATTATTTTGTGAGACTCGGGTATTTCGACTCAGAGACTTAAAAACATGTATTTTTGTTGAAAATTCAAATCGTACGATCTTAATACCTTCGCTTACTATTTATTTAAAGTAAAAGAAAAGAAAATAAGTCACAAAATTATGAAAAATAAATGCTGCAAATTGGTAAACAAAAGCAAAATATGGAGATGGGCCAAGCTCGTAAAGGTGACAAAAAATTGAAATGGTCAGTCAGATAGGGGTTTTGATGGTTACAGCGAATATTCAAAATCAATATAGGTTTATTCATGAATGATTTTTTATTTTGTTTACCCTCAATCATTTTTGACATGATGAGGAAGGATTAGGATAAAGGGTCGATTTTTAATTCTGTTGAGCCACCACAGAATAAAAGACAACACTCCCAGGCCAGAATCAAACCAGCACCACAGCAGAAATTAGGCTGCTAAGGCTAATTAATTCATAATTATTAATGAATAATGATTAACTATAACCACTAAACTAACTTAATAAATTTATTTGCTACCACACTTCTTTTTGTTTGAAATTAATTACTATTTGAAAAACCCTTTAACATTACAAGCCAATAATCCCGAATCGATAATAAGAAATACTTAAAAATTATTAGAACTTGATTTCACCAAAAACACATATTTAAATATATGAATAAACCAAAGAGAAATACTTACTGTTGTTTCCATATTGGGATTCAATGGTATCAGAACAACATTACTAGAAGATACAGGAGTCATTACTATGCTTTCAATTGATAGGCTCGTCACGCTGGAGACAGCAACATGAAGAAATTTTGAATATTTTGAGGTTTGCATACTCAGCTTTGAGCTTAAGACAGGCTTTAAATTAAGGCCGATAGCATGTTCTTCTTCACTCCAGTCGTTCTTCACCATAACCTAAATTCAACAACAGTAAGGGAAACAGAAATTACATTAATTTATAATGAAAATAAAATTTCACAAAAGCTAACATTCATTACAGATACCAAGTGACTTTATTAGTTATGAATTTTTGAAAAATCTGTTTCAGGTTAGTGATTAAGTTAATAAAATCCATTTTTACTTTAAAGTGGTGCTGAGTACATTTCCACTAAGTTTATGAAAAAGGTTCTGTCATTTAGGACATTTAGTGATTGAGAAGTTGTTTTTTCCTAAAATAGAGAACCTTTAAATATATTTTTCGTAAAGCTAGTGGAAATGTACTTAGCATTACTGTGAAGTAATCCATCGGTATTTTACTTCATCTTCAATTAAGATCAATATCCCCATTATTTTTGGATCACAACTTTATGATGCAACAAAATATATCAAAACCTTAAAATAAATTGGAAAGGCAGTGTCAATTGAGAACAATAATGTACTAAAAGGTTATTATAACACTAATAACGATCAACAACTGTTAAATTTCTATGGAGCTTCTAAAATGGTCTTTTCTGGTCATGGTGCATTTTTCTAGCTTCTAAGATTATTTTTAATGCTGCATTTTTTAAATTATAATTATAATAAATAATAACTTTTTTTAATTATAAATTTGAAAAAATAAATTACATTGTGTTCTAAATTTGTACAATCCTTGATATTTGGAAGCTCAGCATACATCTTCAGTGGAAGCTCTAAACTTGAATTTGGTTTTATTGCAGGTAGTTTTAATTCTAAAACACGGCTCCAATCCTTAAGACCATCTTTCAATTCGAGGCCAATGCTTGCTTTTAATTTTACCTTTGTATCCTTAAAATTAAAAAAAAAACAAATCATTAAAATAAAGAGAACTATCTAATCTATTGTTTATTAAATTTTTTTACAAAAAACAACATGTATAACAAGTAAAAAATTAGCATTGACATTTTCACTTACATCACAATTAAATTTTATTTTCATAAAACATAATATTTTTCGAAGTATATTATACAATTATATCAGTAAATTGAATACAATTTGGAAGGTAATATTTCCACATTTATTGCATCAATGTTGGTTATCAAATAAAAAAAACTCCCATTGTAGTTTTTGACACAAATTATTTAATAAGTTTGAAGATGATTAAATACTCATGCTAATGAATAATAATAGAAATAAATATATTTTTAGTTATTTATAAAATAAATGGATAAAAATGTTCCAAAGAATGGCATAGATAAGATTGATGATATAAGGAAATTAAATTATTTTATTTCTTTGGTTTCAAATTATAAAGATTCGGTTAGGAAATTTGATTGAAAAATACTCCAATCATAATGTAGCATAATTATTTTTATAATATGACTTTGGCTTAATATATAATTAATTTGATATAGCTTTAGTAATTGAATATAATTAGAATACTGCTTCTTTTTATTACTGTTGATAATTTTAGTTTTTAACTCTAGTTTAAATGTTGTTTTTAGCATTTTATATTATTTTTGGTCAATTTATTTTGTTATTTTAAATGATGTAGAATTTACAAAAAAATAATGGAATGTTTTTAAAGATAGAAAATGTACTATTTATATGTTTAGAGATGAACTCTATTTGTTACTGGTTATTCTCAAAAAGTAAATATTACATAAAAAAATATATTTTAGTTATTTTTATTTCCTTCGATGACTCAAATCTTAAGCTAAAAAAAAAAATATATTTATAAATCGCAATCAAATCAAATAATAAAAGCAAATTATATTCACTTGAATTATTTCCTAGTTCACATTAATGAACAAACCATTCAAAATATTAAATATTTCTTCAAACGATTTATCAATCATACCTCAGCAATGTTGTAGCTATTGGAGCAAATCTTCAGAGTAACATCCTGAACGAGACCAGCAAGCATGTCTCCGTGGTTCAATAGTAATACTGCTGGCTGTATGTGAGACACTTCAAAAATAACTTTCTGAGGTAGTGGAGGGGATAGAAGTTCGAAACCATCCATGAGGGTAATACAACACTGACCAAGGCGATACTGACCAGCTTCACTTTCCTACAATATTTAAGCATTTTATTATACTTAGTAATATCAATTAATATATGGGTAAATCAGTATGGACAGTTGAATTAAAATTCTGGTGTGGTGTGTGATTCACATAGCTTCTACTTAGCACCTAGGAAGATGATATAAAAAATTTATGAAGTGCGTACAGTGAAGAATACAAAATTATAACTATTTACGTATGATTGGAATCAGAAGAGATCTAGCACGCTTGGCTGTCTCTGATTTTCTAGACCTCTATTATACCTGTTATACCTCTTTTTCTCCTTTAGTTAATCATTTAATTCTTTCATAGTTCATATGCTTGAATATTTCAATAACTGTTAACAATGCAAAATGGTTAATTAGTTCAAATAAAGAAAATTATAGATACTTTAAAGAAAGACGTTTTGAAAATACAGCGTTTAAGCTACTTTTTGTTTTTGAGCTTAACTGTTCACACAAAGACCATTTTGCGAGACTTGGTTAATTAGGCTCAAGAGATTTCAAAAAATGTATATCCAATGAAAACTTGTGTATAATAGCATTACTATGAAATGTAATGTAATACCTACCAATATTGTGATATGTATCGATGTATTAACAATTATTGATATTATAAAAGTCTTTGGCATATATATTGTCATATCTGTCCAGGCTATGATACAT
Organism: Halyomorpha halys; assembly: GCF_000696795.3. NCBI lineage: Eukaryota > Metazoa > Arthropoda > Insecta > Hemiptera > Pentatomidae > Halyomorpha > Halyomorpha halys. Next base: position 477,098 of record NW_027111717.1, read on the forward strand.
GTCAACAAAGGGGACTTCGCAGGTGGTTGGTTAATGGGTACATGCGGAAAGGACCCTTCCTAGTAAATCTATTAAAAGCAGGTATTGCCTGTCGGTAGGCAGGTCAATTATAGTTTCTAAACAACACCTGTACCAAATATGTAGAGCCCGCCCTTTGTAATGTATTCTTCTAGGTCATAGCTAATGATAGCCAATGAGAAATAGGATTCCAAAAAGGCGACATCCCTTTTGGAACAAGTGGGGGCAGAGGAAAAGCAGAGTTCAGAACACAGATGCATAAGATGTACAGAAGTAAGAAGACCGAGCTAGGGGGGCTAGAGGGCTCTCCCGAAACTGAACTCCATGACTAAGACGACACCCACAGCTACAACACCCACGAATGTTGCAACAACACCATACGGACATGAATAATCCAAATCAGAAGCTATTTAGATATATTAGGTAACAATTCATAATGTAAACAATATTTTATGGCAAACCATTTATCTGGATCATTTCAATCATTGGATCATTGTATTATTTATCATTACAACATCATATAATATCATTTATCAATCAAATGTAAATACTTAGTTCCTTTATGTAGTTTATTTACTTTAATATTACACAATACTACCCCTTATTATATTATAAAATTAATGGTAACAATATTTTATAAATATAAAGGTATTTAATAGGTAACTGATAAACACAAAATAGTATTTTGGAAAGGAAATCGAAATATTATCAAAGGTAGGAATCAATCTTAATTACCTGATTAGTTAACTTATTTTTGGATAATTGCCTTCAGCGATTATCTCGACAACAGATACATAGCAATTGTAATTGAAAAAGAAGGCAACAATGTTAAGGTAATTACTAGAAATATAATAAAGCTCATCGGTAAATTCAATATAAATACTAAATAAAAAATGTCGATGTAAATTTAGTGCATCTAAAGATGCAATACAAATATTTAATACAAAATGATGTGATTAAATGAATGAATTTCGGAATAAAGGATAATTAACAGGGAAAATATTTTCATTACACACAAGTAAATATTTAAAAATATTTTTTATCACATTTATATTTATTAAAACTGGTTTTACATGATGTTTTTATGATTCAGAATGAATTTTAAACAAGTATGATTAAAGTTTGAATTTTAATGTTGTTTAAATATATATATATTTCTTATAACTTAAACCAAATCTTTTAGAAAAATAATGATATGCATATTGTTTTATCGTATGTAATTCTATTGGTTATCTGAAATTTTCTTTATAATCATGGAAGTTATGTTAAAAAGAACATATTGATAAGACAGGTTTTAATACTTGGACTGAACATTTAGGTAATTAAAACCCAGATAAACGGGTTAGTTCCACCAGCCATGAAAATACTTTTGAAAGAACATCATGAATAACAGTAACAAAATGTTAAAAAGTTCGAGTTTTAATAAACTTCATGATTATAAAAATTCACTAATACACGAATCAATTAAAAATATTATTTAAATCACCACTAAACAAAATTATTTAGTATTCTACAAGAAAGAAATAATATATAATAAACTAGAACATCTCATCATTTTTTAATACAAATCCATAAAGTACTTATTTTGTCTCATTGATTAAGTAAAATAGAATAGTATCACTTGAGTTGGTATAATAATTAGTCCAGTAAAATTGTTAAACTTATATTATATTCATTTTAAATTTAATTTTTTGATTGCGATAAAAAATCATCATACCTTACATGAAAGATGAACACTGTTCAAACCTGGTTTCAAAACCACTTTCTTAGCAGATAAATATCTAGTAAAATCCGCTTTTGCAATATTTGATATCTTTCTGTACTTTCCATGACTATCTTGACGCCTAAAAGGGACAGAATACATTTTGAGTAAAATAATAATATACTAAATTTATTATATTCTCATCTGATAATCATTGCATGGTCACCTGACTATTTGCTTAGTATTTTTCACTTCAAGAGAAGACCCAGCAAGACTTTTATCTTGTTGGTAATCGTGTCTCAGAGTCATTGGTATTTTAAGTAAATATAAATTTGAAGAACTAGAGCTATCCAAAGATTTCCTGAAATGTTTTTTAAATTTAAGATATTTGTTTATTTAATTTATAGAATACAACTTAATAAGTTTAAATTATTGAATTGATTATGTAAGATTACAGTAACACTGGATATATCAATGGCAGTGGAAATGGGTACCGTTGACGAAAAAGAATGGTCGACACTTATTCCAGTTAGCTAAAGCTTATTAAGAGATGTGCTTCCTTTTGTTTTTGATCAAACGGTTCGACTACTCATGTATTCTATAATACACTATATTACTTCAACCAACATAAAAATCTAATAAAACCATGATGATTAGTGGTAAAGCTATTCAATGTTTTAAATTACCACTTTATAATGTATTTAGATAGTAAATTTTGAATAACTCATAAAGTATTTCAGATTCAGCACTTGGTAAGGAAGTATAATTTCTAGACCAATAGTTGAGCAAGATGATTTGTTCAGAATCAGACTCAACTAAGTTTTCCCCAAATTAAAGGATGGGTATCCAAATTTAAAAAATTAAAAAATGAGTTGAGTTAGTTTGCCAAATAATAGTCCCATTAAAATAAAACCAACACCTTGGCCACAATAATGGGGGTACCTTACCCACAAGGGTAGAATTCTCATTATTATATTTGATTAAGAAGTCAAATAGTTTGTTATTCAAATATTAGCATCTTTAAGCTATTCCCCATACCTTCTGCTATTTTCAAGGGCTTCCTTATGCTTTGAAGAAGATTTACTCTCATGTTTATACTGAGAAATAGCCATTGAAACTGAATCACTGACCGTCTCAACAGGAAGGAGCGACCTTATCCCAAGAGTGGCGGATACATTCATACCTCCTTGGTGGACTTGCACATCAACATCAGTTAAGGTGAAGCAGTCTGTAAGGCAGCAAGACCACGGTGGATCTGTGGAGAAACGGATGGAGTTGTTAATAACATATAAAAATACTGTATATAAAAAAATAAATAAATAAAAGAATTACCAGGCTTAGAAGTAGAGATGGTATTGAGAGCATCAGAATAATGTTTCATTCTCAATGGCATATCTAATTCAGTGGAGCACGCTATAGACAAGCACATCTTTGTATACCTGTGAACGGAACCGACTAATAAGAAACAAAAAAATATATATAGACCATAGAGTAAAAATCATTTAATGTATCCATAAATTATAAATAGCATTAAGTTGACAGAACATTTAAAAAGTAATTTATTTTGTTTTATCTTTGATAAAACAACCAGAAAATATAATGATATTGTAAGTATGATTATTACGAGGATCAGCTGAAAAATAATATAAACATCCTTGTAGAAAATGAAGGAAAATAAGGAGCAAGATCGGCCAAACAGTAAATTACTTCTAAAGCTTTAAAATGAGATATTTATTTATCAACATAGACACCGTTAAGGCTAACACATTTCTCCCAAAGTGTAACAAGTTATTACATCCCATTACTCAAAAATGTTTCCTGCCTTTCTTGAATCCAGGACATCTTAAGGTCTCTCTTGTAGACTGTACAAGAATGTATGCATTACTTATCAGTCTACCCTCATATATTTGGGGAAATGACTCCTAGAATTATTAATTTAACTTCTTCATAAACTAAGCTTTAAAAATAAAATTAAAAAAAAGCTTGTTACACAAATAAGCCAATGAAACATTATTAAACTAGAATCATTTCTTGGTTATTGTTCCCCTAAACTGCTCTATATACGATAGTCTAACTTAGCAAACACAGCACATTACCTGTGTAGATCTCCTAATGCAAGATAAGATGATGCCAACCGAAGCCTGGTAACCGCTGCCAGTTTCGCCCAGCCATCTTGGTCATAAGACAGCAAGGCCAGCTGTAAGAAACTAGCGGCTGTCTGATCATCCCCGAGGACACGGTAGAAGTCTGACAGATCCTGACCCAAACTTCGGGCACATCTCACCCGACCAATATGTTTATATGTTCCCATCGCAAGCTCAGACAGTTCCTGAAAAATGGTGTGATTAAACTAATGACCAACATTGTCTTCAAATTCAAGGGTGTACATTGCATTGGGAGATATAACTTGAGCATTACTCAAAGGTAAATTAAGAATGTAATAATAGTCAGAGTAGTTTGCTCCAACTATTTTAAGTGTCCCATGAACCTATTCTTTCCATTAATAAAATGTGAATGCACTATAGTGACCAAAATTATAAAGTGTTCTACCAGTCTAACAATTAATTATTTTTTTATTAGATAATTATACAAATCCGCTAGGTTTAAGTTAAAAGAGATTCATTCTGCTCGATATAAGATATTACTTCAGATTTGTAGAAAAATCGTAGTTAATCTTCGTAAGTTGTATCTGCATCCAAACACTCAATATTAAATATATCTTAAAGCAGAAAGTGTATTCAGAATTAACAATTCTTTTGTATAGAGATTTCTTAATAACAATTCTTTTGTATAGAGATTTCTTAAAGGATATTATAAAGAAGCTTCTTCAATTTAAATGATAAGACGATAGTCAACACTTGGTTAGAAATCGAAAATCTCATTTCATTACTTTCAAAAGTAGGTGAGAAAATATAAACTATCATAATGAACACATTAGGAGGACACGCATTAGGACATTAGGATTCTTAAAACAGAAAGAAGTACAAGTGACAAAAAAAAAATTATTCAGGTTGAAATTAATGAAGTCAGCTGGCCGTAGCTCATACTTGCCCATGTTCTTCAGCTAACCTTTGAATATGTTCAGTAGCATAATCACAAACACTTTACAAAGAGGAAATTCATTTTTAGAGAAGAGAATATAGTTAAACCTAAATAACTGTTGGAAACTAAAAATGAAAGAAGACAGTCCTCGAAATACACAATATCAAAATTTGTCTTACATAATTACCAAATACATTTTGTAGAATTCTTGATGATTTGACAAAGCCCTCTTGAGTTTTTCAACCGGTTTAGTGTTGGCTTCACCAAGGCCTGAAAATATTTCAACAGCGAGGTGTAATTGTTCACTAGACGGAACCTGTCCAGGCATAAGACCACATAACTTTCCAAGTTCAGAGAGCTGTAACAAAAATAATAACTTCAAGTAAATAACCATACACAGCGAAATCTCTACATAAGAGACAAATCTTATGTAAAAGAGTTGTGTACACATCATGTAAGCTATAAAATCTCATAAGTCTGAAAAAATCAATAACATTATTTTTGTACAATATAAAAAATCAATGCTTCATTCCAGTGACATTTTGTCTCAACCATCATTTTGTAAGATAAGTAACTATATTATTTTTTTCTGACTTTGAGGATGAGAAAATATATTAATAATCTTATACTATAGTTTAACATTTTTTTTTCACAAAACAAATACACATGTAATTCAATAAAGAAAAGAAAGTTTTTACGACTGTAAAAATCCTGCCAGTTAATTAATTAAAGCATAATAGTTCATTACTTATTTTTTATCTTTGGATCAATAACACCATAAATTTATAATCTGACGTCGCCTTAAGTCCCAAAGGAACTAGATGCTGAGATGGCTTTTATAGTATATACATAAACACTCATGAATATTCATTTATACATGTGATATAACTGGAATTATAATACTTAAAAACATTCCACATCAGATGTCTCATAATTTTAAAAGTGACAAATAATGAAATTACCTTTTGTCGAGCATATGCCCAAATTCCAGCAGTGTACCTAGAATATTGTTCAACATGTACACTATCCGTGTAGGTATCACATATCTGTAAAATTTCAATAGACGACAAAAAAACCCAAGTGGGAACTGAGCCAACGGGGCAGGCCACTTCAAGCATATAAAGTTCTCGTATGCAATTATGGAGAAATGGTAACGTCCTTTCAGCAACCTTAAAAATATAATAAGAAAATAAAACCCAATCAATTTACACTTTTAAACAAATTTATTCCTTCTATTCAAAATCATTTCTTGCTCTTAAAAGTCTTCCTATTGTTACTCTAAAAATACTAACATTTTAAACAAAATTATTCTCACTTCAGATGGTTTGTTGGAGTAGAGCAACATAGCACACTGCCTCGAGAACAAGTAGTTCCTGAATTGGAGTAAAGAACAGCTGTTGTTTTCTATCCTCGACCTTTCCTTCAAATTCACTCCGGAAGTTAAACTCAGGCCTTGCCAAGATTCTAAAGGTGTTTGGAACTGGGTGAGCCAAGCAGGCGTTTCTGGTTAGGAACATCATAATTGATTTAAAATAGAAATACATGGAAGATTTTTAAACCATGAATAAACTGGCTGAATGTTCATTCTTCACATTAAACAGGCATTGGTCATAACCGATCTGGGAGATCACGAACACACATTTTTAGGCTTACTTACTACATAGCAATAGGCCTACACTATCCTTCCTTTTATCTTCCCAACTCAAAACCTTCTGCCAGTAATCATGAATCAAAGAATCTAATTTACATGCCAGACATTGTTTTGACACACTTTTATAACATAAACTACCCCGACCAACCATTATTATTTAATCAGTTCCAGGCCTACCTTCTACGCCATAACCCCTGAAACTCAGGTCAAAACGTCGGCATAAAATAAATAAATATGGTTTTGTTTATTTATGTTGTTCTTTGCTGACCGCACCCCCCGACAAACTTCTCCAATTATTATTTAATAAAAAACATTTTGCAGAGATTAATAAATTATCAGCAATCAATTTTAAGCATGCTATAAATTATATTTGTAACAAGATTTGATCAGTGAAACATCCATGACTATTGTTAGTATTTTTTTCTCTTTATAGGTATACTTCTTTTTTTTTTTAATTTGCAATAATTTCCAATGGAGTATGGAGAAATGCTCCAGTATTCAACAAGAAAAATTAAAAATTATTACATTAAAAAAAAAAAAAAAGATGTGAGGAAGGAGCTTCCATTTATAAAATAAACAATCTTAACTAATTATTCCTACATGCATAGATATCTTTATACAAGTTTTAAAAAAGTTTATAATGTTTTTATACAAACTAATTCTTACCTCCGAGATTGGAATTAACAATAAACTGTGTAAATAGAGCGTCAAGTTCATCATACTGCACTAAGGCTTCTTCGTAAACACCCAACATTTCAAGCACAAATGCAAGTTCCTCCTAAACATAAAATAAAGGGCCCTTCAATATTAAGGATTATAATGATAAAAATAGGTACAGTACACACCATCTCATCTCATATTATGGAAGATGTTGTATGGGATACATTATGTAAATTTGCAAAGAGGAGAGGAAAAATAAAATACGATATTGAATTGACAGTTTAAAGTTAAAATATATATTTATTCTTGCCAAATACAAAACAAAAACATTAAACTATATACGAATAATAACATCATAGAAAATGTAGTTCAAGAGAAAGAAATATTCACAAATAAAAAATATAGGCTATATTTTTAATCACACTTAAAATTAACTAATGGCTATCATTAGGTTATATAAATATATATACAGCAAAAACAATTAAATTTATTAATAAAACTATTGCAACCGCACTGTACTAAATAACAACAAAAGTAATTATTCAGAGAGACAGGCATCAGTGGATAAATATTGTTTCTTTTGATTGATTATGTAATCGTTAAGGGACTTTTCAATTTTGTCAACACAATGTGGTTATTTCTTATGAAATGAAGACATAATTTAATAATTATGTACATAAATTCTACATAATTTGATAAGAAAATTAATCAAAATCCCTTATATACACAGTCATTATGAATTTTTTTTTTTTTTTTTAAAAAAAAGGATGTATTTAATAAAATAGATAGACTTATCAAATACAAATACTTGTGAACATACCATACACCTTGATTAAAATCTAAGACAAATAAAAAATTTAGCTGTTTTAGTTGATAATTTATCAAATTTTATAAACGAAGTTGCATGAACTAAAAAGATTTGTCAATACGTAAATTAATCCATATTATTAACAAATGATTTTGTTGCTTCATGTGACTTCCTTGTTGGAGTCTACATGACAAAAAAATCTCACTATTTCAGTTGTTGTTTTTAAACACAGCATAAATAAATATAAAATAAATTCAAATACTGTATGTACTAACTTGTAACAAAAAGTATTTAGTAAAACTCCACCCGACTTGATTCCTTCTGTCCCTTTGTTCACGTAAAGTTTCTTCAAACTTTAATAAAATTCGATCAAACGCAGCGAGAAGGAGGAGCCTGGTATTTACAACTAAACCTCGCCAGGAACCCGCAGACCGTGATTCAGATCGCAAAGGATTTATCACAGATAAACACCTAGAGACAGAATTTTATTTTTAATTAGTAGAATATTCAAAATAAAAATTATTTTTTAAAATATAAAACGTTTATAAATATCAATTGTGAATATTAATGTAAAAAAAATTTTTAACTACAACTGTTTTCTTGTTCATTCCTTAATTCAAGCTGAAATTCATCATGTTATTTCTTGACAGAAATACAGTTTGGTTTAGTTACAGTATAATATACAACTACTAAAACTAACAGATCGGTTAAATAATAAGCCAATATCAACAGATTACTATTTCATTATTTAAAAATTAATGGTATAAGTTACCTGTCAGCATGCTTGGCGCCAAAATCACTTTTAATTTTGTCATAAACAGTAGTTCTTGGTAGGAGTTTATTTGATTTGCGAAAATCATATGTTTCTACAACAACTATCATCCATTCAGATAATTTGAACTGCTGCAAAACACTCATCCACAGTTCAATATCTTCACGAACGTTTGATTTGTACAATTCTACATCCTAAAAAAATATTTTTATATATTATTTTAAAATTAAAACATAGATTGTCATTTCAACAGTAAATTAATGTAAGTATATTTCTATACTTATATGTTTATATATGTAATTCACATAGATAGTAGTAAGAACTACTTTTACTGTAGCTAGGCCTAAATTAATAAGTAAAAAAAAATATTTTCCTATTAATAAACTTCATAACAAAATTAATTTTATTAGAATGACAACATATTTTTTTAAATTCTATAGTAGTTTGTATCATTGAATACAACTAATATCAACCAATCACACTAATGCTAAACTTAAAATTGATCACAAAATTAAGTAATGTTCCAAAATGAAGCCTAATATGTCCTTTAGTTGACAGTATTAAACCAATTATAACCCATTTGAACCTGGGGTCAAATACGTAAGTTCAATGGCTGAGGTAGATAGATAAGGAATATGCAATAAATGGTTTAAATACTAATCACACCTAAACCAAAAAAGTTACAAACTTTTAAACACAAACTAATAATTAATATTAAAAGTAACAATTAAAATAAGTAATGAAGCTAATAATTATATTTTTCAACTGCAACCTTGTTTCTCGAACAAACTAAATCATTTCTTATATAGAAAAGTTTAAGAATTAAACGTGGCTTGAAAAAAAAAAATACAAACAGATAAGACTGATTTACACGTTACAGGAATATTTTAAAGATAACAAAATGTGCTCAATATTTAAAGTTAAAAATGAAGAATTAACGCATAAATAGTATTCAATATAGAATGAAGTTGTTTCATTCAGAAAATCAAAAATAATAATGAATGCAAGAAAATAGAAGGTTTTAAAAGTAATGACAACATAACCGTAGGAAAATATTCCATTATCGATTACTGGATTCTAGAATTATCTTCAGTAGAAATAAATATTATACATGAATTAATCTCAGAAATCACCACATACCCTTAATAATATGTGCCAGTAAAATAAATAGAAATAAAACTTTACTATTAATTAAAATGTCATTGAATAAAACTTTAGTCATAGGTTATTAATTGCGGAAATAATTAAATGAAATAAAATAATATTAATAGAGACATGTCATAGATACCCTTTATCACTTATCAATAACTTTTTGTGATATAATTGTTAAAAACTATTTCGAACTACCAGACGGCTAGAGTAACTTTAAATCAAAGAAATTTTCATCTACGATCACTGAAAAACTTTATTTAAAATATACGTACAGAACATTGAGTCCAATAAGTATGAAACATAGGCTGATTGATAAGATGATAATCCCCGTCTTTAGGAAGAACATCTTTAGTAAATGAAACAAACATAGCAGACACATTTACAGATTTGATTGCTCGACCATAAGCTCTACGCCACTCAGCAGCCTCTTGAGGTAAAGATGAACAAAGGGTGGGTTCTAAACCAAGAAATAGTTCTTTGTCTCCAGCATCTGGAATTGCAATTTAAAATAAATTGGCTGGAGAATTAGAAGTTAAAACAGAAACTGGTCCAAGAGGATAACAGTGATGTTTTGTATACTTACAGGTTACAATAGGTTTCCTATCACTTACAGATACTTCTGTCACTCTGTCCATTGTACCATTCATGACAACGTGAGAATTCATAGTTGATGTTTAATCTACCACATGATCCATAAAATTTATCAAAAGTATTCAATTGAAATAGAAAAGGGCAAAGCCTCCCCTGAATGACTTGGGCAAATATAATGCATTATAAAGCTTAAAAACATTGTCTATTAGAGCTACTTTCACGCACAACCGACATTTCACAGAGGTCCTCCTTTAGAACCATCTCTTCAGTATTCAAAAGGCTAACTTTACAACCATCTTGGATTCCAAAACACGTTTGAACCAAACTTCATATGTGCCCATTACCAGAGCCACCCAGCTCATCAAGGGGACAACTCTATCTCCCGCTTTTTTTCAAATGAGACAGTCCCAGTCTTTTACTATTTTATGGGCTTTAAAATCAACGTATCAATTAATTTTATCTTATAAATGTATAAGAATACTTTTTGTTGACTTAGCAAATGACAGTACCATTTTTCGGTAGTATTTATGTTATATATTAATAGAATATATAAAATCTCAATTACCCAATTAATTATATTTGTATTGTCATAATTTATTGAATATTTATTACATATACTTAAGATAAATACTTTTATTTTAAAAGTTATTTTCAAGCTTGCATTATATTATAATGTATACATACCGTTAGTTTATGGCTTAACTAATAGTTTCTCGATATTTAACGATTAAATAATTAAACATAATTATAAATTATAAATTTTTCTTCGAAAATTAGCACGTTAGTCCGATTTTCTATAATTAGTGTTCATATTTCATTTCCGCCAAAATTAATTAGATTAGTGGCGTGAGGAATCTTTAGTTTTAAACCGGGAAAAGTGTCGTGAGTGTATGTGACTTTATTTGTTAATATTTAACTTCTATTGCTTACTGCTACTTTTCATAAAATGTATGGAAAACAAGGTATGTTTATTATTTACTGATTTTATAATCGCAATTAATTGTATGTTTATATAAAGATCGATGTTTGACCGTATTTAGAACAGGTATTTTTCATTAATTTGTTGAGTTTTTAAATTGAATTCCTATCCTTTATTGTTTTAGAGTTTTCTTTTTTTTAGTTCTATCACTATAAATATTAATATTGCTTTTAAAATTTAATATTAGTTTAATCTAAGAATTAACCCCTCCTTAATATTTAGGTTCGACATTTAAGAATGACCACATGTAATATATGTGTAATACAAATATATATAAATTGGTGCATATATTTATTTTTATATTTTAATCAGGTATAAGCTGTAGAATTTGAGTAAAAAATATTCAATTCTTTCTTTCTTAGGATTTTCAGTGTCAGGTGAAAGGTTAGTTGCGCCCTTAGAAATAAAAAATTAATTACAGTAATATTAATCGAAAATTACATTAAAACTATGTGTAAAGATACATTTATTTTATTTGTGTTCATTAATTATTGTTGGAGGGCATTTGCAGACTTTTTTAAGTGGAAGTTGCCTGTGCATTGAACGGAACTAATTGATTGAGTTAGCTCTAATTTCATCAACCTATAACTCAATTCATTCCTGAGTGTTGAATCAAATAGAAAAAAAACTTCAAATAATACTTGTTGCAGCTCTTTTTGTACAGATAGTTTTGTTCTAAAAAATAAATAAAAAAATTTAGAGACCATTTTAAATAAAATATATAATTAAAATAATAAAAAGTAGGTTGAAAAAAAATTGAAATGATTCTTAACCACTAGAAATATTTTTAGTATAAATCGTTCCAATAAACCAATCAAAATGGATGATTGAATGTAACAAGTGATTTTGGAGCACTTATTTAGATTAGTAATCCGGGCAAAGGTCGTTTTTTTAATGACTTCAAATTCACTTTCCTAGAGATTATTAAAAACCTCATTTTTCAAGAACGTGAAGAATGCCTTTTACTTAATCATTGATCGTTTCTGATTTTCATTGACATTGATGTAATTTTGCTTTATTAATTTCATCAATAAATGAGCGATCTAAAAAAATAAAAATTCCGATTTACTTTTCAACATATATTTGCACTCTAGGTTATGCACATATGATGAAACGAATTTGAATTTTGAATCATTGCTTTGCCGAAGTGTCTATCATGACTATCTGTTATGATTTCCTCTTATTATATGTTTGCAAGTGATTCATGTATGATTTCATTTCCTCATCTCTCTTCTGGAGATTCTGTTTTATCAATTATTTTCAAATGCGCTGTTCCATTATAAAAAAATAATGTTTCTTTACAGATAATGTGTTGCCTACTATTTTAAAAATATCAAACGAAATACGAAAAAGATTCTTGGTGTAATTTTTAATAAAACATGAGTAACAATATGATAAGTTTCTGAAAACAATATAGGCATCATAATCAGTGAATTGTAGAATCTTTACTAAAAACTTGGTATTATTAGTATTTTTTTGTATTAATGCCCTTATTTACAATTTAGGCCAAACGAACGAGTAATATATACCTTTTTTGAAAAATTATATATAGTTGTAAGATAATTTTTTAAAAATCCGAATTAAAATAGAAGTTCTTAAATAGGTATATAGTTGTTTGGCATTGTTGTATTTAGCCATATATGGCTAAATCACACTTTATGTTTGTTTAATGGTAATTATTTTTAAACTCTTTAAAAGCTACTTTTTAATACTTCTTGCTTGATAAAGATACTTATACAAACAATGTAGTAAATCATTTCTAATGGATGACAATGTAACAAAGCTGCTGGTGAATCGAAGAAAATGTCGGTTGCATAGGGTCATATTACAGTTTTTTAAAGGAATCAACCTTTCACAAAGAGAAAGATGCAACCTTTGTGTGCAAATTTTTTGTTAAGGGAAATCCTCCTTCTGCCTTCTCTATTTTTCAACCATAAATATAAATCGTAAGTCGATCCTTTTTCCTGTAGAGTGGGGAAAGGCACCTAGCGCACTCTCTGGTCAGAGATGAGAACTCATTTGTGGAGGGGAGATAGTGTCAGTTTGATCTTGGTTTCAACTTTGTGAAGTTAGTTAATTTTCCTGTTTTATTGTTTTTTCCAAATACGATGTATTTATCGAGTGTAAAAGTGTTATAACGGTTAATTGCCATTCTTCAACAAGGTAATTTGAATACCAAGTGGAATTAATATTGTGGTTGTCATTATTTTTGTAATTTTTATTTTAATTATGTTTTATTAATAAAATGTTCAAAAACATTTTTTTTATGTAAAAAATTTGTTGAACGAATTGTATTTTAAAATTATTTTTATTCTGTTTTGTAAGTTGTAAAAATTTATAATTCTCAAATAAAGATTTGTATATATATTAAATAAACTTTTGCTTCAAAGAACTATGTTTCTCGGTTATTTAAATTTTTATCTTACTCATACCCAAACATTTTGCTTTTCTCTTCCTTATCTTGTAATTCATGGTCTGATAACAGTATTTATTCAAGCAGATACCTTGAGATACTTAGTAATTTTCATTTGTGTGATTGAAATCGATAATTGATTTCAGAAGAATAAATAATTGAGCTTTTGCTAAGAGGCAGGTAAGAGTGATAAAAGCTTGAAAAATTCACATATGACCAAAACAGGAATGAACATTTACCCACACCTCACCTGTGGAACCTGTTAGATCATTCTCACTTTTAAATGTGTGACCATGAAAGTTTGAGCTGATTGTACAATCAGGGCAGATTGCCGTTCCAGGCCATTGTCACTGGGATATTTTACACGGCATTGTAAACCTTTCGATACACTCTCTCTTCCCGTTTTACTGGTTCGGTTTCTATACCACTTGACCTGCTAGTTGTTATGAAAAGATAATTTGAAGTCGTTAGCTTTGTGTTGAAATTTTCTTAAAATCAATTCCTTTTGAATTTAGTTAAATTTACTTTTTCATATCAATATCTAAAATTTATTATCCATTTTTCTTTTTTTTTTTTTTTAATTCTATAGGTAATCCTTCTGATATTCAGCATAATATTTTTACAGAAAACTGAATATGGAGATGTCTCTCCCAAACATTAGCATTGTCATATTGTTTTTAAAAAATATGAGGAAGTTCAGTCGCCTTGTATAAATTTATTTATTTCATTCTTTTATCAACTTTCAATGAAAAAAATAAATAAAAGTGATTTATTTTTTAATTTAATTTAAATTTTTTTTAAAGAAGAAATCCTTGATAAATTACTTATATTATAAGCCTTTCCATGAATGAAACTGGTAACTCGACTTGTATACCATTGGCCTAGTTAATAATTCGCGTGGGTGCACTGGTCTCAGAAACAATTGACCCAGTATAAAGAATTCTGGAACTCTAGCACTACGGAAAGTGTACCTTTGTATGAAAAAAAAAAAATACTGAAAGGAATTCGGAACTAGAATTCAAAATAAGACTGCTTCTTTTGCTGGGAACATCTCCTTTTTCTAGTGACGTCTCTTCATTATTTTTTATATACTAATGAAACCACATGGCATAGAATTACATCTGTTCTCTCACAAAGTTTTTTAAGAATGGAACAGTAAAAACATCCAAGACATATTTTAACAATGAAGTTTTTAATTGTTCTATATTTTCTAAATTTAAAAATCCGTATTTATTAATAATTTTTTTATAATTATTAATATTTTAAAATATTATTCATTTGAATATCTAGTTCAGATAAAAATATAAAGTTATCAAGTAATTGAATAAAATCAAAAGAAGATGTTTGTGGATCTGTTTTGCATTAACCAGTTCTAAAATAACTGCTGATTATGTGCATTAATAATTATTTATTATAATTCATGAGTAATCTTTTAATTATTCTTTTATATTAATTTTTTTAATGTAAATATATTTTTATTAATTGTTAGTGATTAGTGTAGTTAATCATTAATTTACAGTTTAATAACTCAGTATACATAATTATGATTTGGAACTAAAATCAATTTAACTTTTAAAATTCCAATTATAGCTATCCTTGTTGTGATAATGAAGAATTTTTGGTTCTATATTATGAGATAAACATACACATAAATTTTATTTCTCTGTTAGGCTTATCATTAATTTAAGATTTTAAGATTACTTGCTAGTTCCTAAATAATATAAAATTATCAAAGCCCATTTAGATATTGTGAATCATAACTACCCTTTTGTAGTTGAGTAATTATTGTAATCTGTTACTCAAAATAGTTAAACTAATTGAAGCTTATTTATTTTTTATATATCCAATCTGCTAAAAGTTGATTTTATGAACAATTAATTTTTCTATAAATAAAGTTTTTACATTTTTTTTTTTATTTATTGAATTAAAAATTAAAATTCTAAAGAAGATTTAAAATGTCTGTAATTCAATTCAATGCAATTTTATTGGCAGAATGGTTCAGCAGTGATTGATTTCTTTTTATCCAGTATACCTTTAATGGCTGGCAATAAATTCTCCAATTAATAAGAAAATGATAATGCTATACACCATGTTTTCTTGTATTTAAGATTAAATGGATAGAAACTTGTATACACTTTTTACATAATTTTGTGGAAAAGAATTATTGTAATATAAAATTATTTGTTTGTTTCAACTCTGGTCAATTTAGTTGTTACATTTTATAAATTCAAATTATATGTGGCATAAGTCTAAAATTTCTCTCTTATATTTTATTTTCTGACATTTTCAAAGAAATATTTTTTTTCACTTAACCATGTAGGATGCTCCTGAGAAGCCGGGTTGTTTGGAAAACAATTGATTTGGACGATGAAGAACCATATCAGCCAGTAGATGAACAGATTCACTCTTCTAAATGTAAGTAAAATAAAGTTTATTTTTAACTATATTTAATGTTTTTTTTTTTCAAAATAAAGTTATTTAAATAAAGTTTATTTTTAACTATATTTTATGTTTTTTTTCAAAATTAATATATATCACAATATTCAGAACACTTAAGTTTATTTTCAGTGAGTGACTACAATCAATTTTTTACTTAACAATTTAAGAATTTATATAAAGAGGGAAGGAATTTATTTCTGTATTTATTCTTTAAAATTAAAAGTTTAAATTCTTATTAACTTATATTTTTTACTGAGCAATACCTATTTCTTTTTGTAAATGACCTTAATACATCTCAATGCAATGTTTTGTTAGCTAATTCCTTCTATGCAGATTACAAAAATCATGCATATTCATAAATAAATTTACATATAATTATTATTCCTATGCTTGTATGTGTATCTGTAATTCATGTTTTTATCTAAACACCTTATAGTTGTTACATTACTTATATAGTACTGGAATATATATTTATCTAGCGATTTATATAAAATATCTAGAATGAGTATAATGACTCCTTATTTTTGTTATTATTATTGTTGAATGAAATAAAAAACACATAGTTACTACATAAATTTAATTAAACTGTTTATTAGCTAATAAATTTAAACATTAGATTAGTTTAATCATTATTGATTTTGAAAACCTTGATATTTAATATTCTGGAATAATGTTTGCTTATTAATCCTCATTAGCCCATCATTTGAGCTTTATTCCAAGGTGTTGAAGGTATTTTTCAGCAACTTGAGGAACACTGAAATCAAAGTAAGTTTTATTTCAGCCCAAACTAATCAAAATGATGTGGTATATATTAAGTTTGGTCAGCTTTAATTGCATTTTTGCCTTATACTCTATATATTGTTAATCCTGTTCAGATCTAATATTTTCAAAGTTCTGGTTCTAACATCTTTCGCATACTATGCCATAAATTACTTTTTAGATGGACAGGTAGTAGTGCTATAGTATATTGCAAGAGTGGGCACACATAAGGCCAAAGAGAGTCTCAGGTAGATACACAAATTCAATTTTTTTATTTAAACAAATCACCTATAAGAATACTTGTAAAAATCATAATTATAAAAAAAAATTTCAAAATTTTAGAAATAATTGTTTTAAAATTTAAATATATATAAATAATATACACATAATTTTTTTAAATACATATCCTTCAACATGTGGACTGTCTGATAAGGTTTATACATCTGCACATTAAAAAATGGTTCATTTATACTGAACTGTTCATTTATACTCATTTCATAATGGTTCATTTATACTGAAACTGAAACTTCAATTTAAATAGAAACTGCTATTGACTTGACAAATAGTCAAATTTTCTCACTGTGGATACATTATGTTTTTCCATTTCTAAAAGGCATTTATGCCTCATCTGAAAGATTCTGTGCTAAGAATTTTTCCACTCTGATGCTTTCTATAAATCTGTCAACAAAAACTAAGACTGATTATATAGTATATTTTTAAAAATATCACAGTTAATGGAAATAGGGTTTTAAATTTTTATAGTTATGATTGAAATTTATAGTTTTTTGTTTTGTTTTTTTGGCTCGAGTATTTTACTTTAATTTTATTATGAAATAATAGAGTTTCTTCTACATCACTTTTTTATTTTATTTAGTTTTTATTTTAATGTATTCTTGCCTAACTGGTCCTCATTAAGAATTGTAATGAAAACATAAGATTCTTTTATAGTATATTCAGCTAAAACAGGATAGGCTTTTTTTTCTATAAAAAGTATTTTTCTATTCCTAAATGAATGACTTTTCTATTCATTAAGAAATACTGAAAATAAATCATTCAAAAGCGATCAAAATTTAGTTTATTATTGAGATCTTTAAAATTAGTGCAGATATTGGTTTACTCGGTTGGGCATTCTGTTGATTGATTAATTTTCAAATTCTTTAAACATTTATTTATTTTAAATAATACCAGAGCATTATTAAACAAATTGAGAATATTTTTCTTAAAAAATTCTTATCTTCTTTATACTTATTTCAACAGTAGCAATTGTTTTCTCAAAAAAAGGGAACACAAATAAAAATCAATGGTATTAGGTAATAAATCCATTCAAACATGAGCTTGTCAATTTAAAAAGAAAAAATCCTTGAAAAATCTTTTAAAAAAAGATTTCTCAAGTCAATTTTTGAAAAAAGAAAACTCTTGTTAAAAAAAAATCTTAAAAATGAAATGAAAAACAAATCTTCAGAATTTGAATAGCTTTACTTTATCATTTCTTTTTTCAAAATTAGAGTTAACCCTTATATTCCTTAGGAAAAAGAAATATGTGTGAGGGTGCTATGTGTACTATGCATTATTATTTAGTTCCCATTTGCTATAAATAATTTTTGTTGAGACATGAAAAACTATACAAGTCGAGTGATATAAGAAATTATTTTACCATAAAAACATAAATGCTGACATTGAAACACATCTAATTGGTTTTGATACAATTTAAACTTAAACAATAGTTATAAGGAAAATAAAACAACTAAACGACTTTGACTTGGCCAATTTTACACAACTTGTAAAGAATTCAGTAGTACTGAATATAAATAATAAGTATATTTTTTATATTATCAATCTGCCCATTGTGGAATAAAATTATCTAGATAGTAAATAAGTTAAATATGGAACAGAAAATTGTCTTCATATTTTTATATTCCATATTTAATATGTATGTAATTATCTTAATTTCTCAGTAATATTTTAATATGTATATAATATAAATGCTGATTGTCTAATTTTATCAATATTTATTTTTAATATAAATATTATAAACTAAAATTATATTATCTTAAAATCGTTGATTAAGATTCTGTAGGCCAGAAAAGATAAAAAGGCCTTTTAATAATCTTCATTTAAAGATTATAACCATACTGTAAAGTTGTTTTTCTAACCAGAAAACATTGAGATATATGTTAGATTCCCACAAACCATTTCTTCTGGAAGAGTTAGGTCTGGTATGATTTTTACTCATCTGTGTTGTTATAAAAGAGTGGAGGTTTGATTTAAAAAGTAACAATTATAGAAGTTATTATAAAAGAGTGGAAGTTTGACTTGAGACAGTAACTGAATCTACTTTAACAGCAAGAGTATATAGTAACAATTCCTACTTCATGGTGCAATAACTTATTAGGTGGAAGCAAAATCTAATATTTCCCTATAATTTTTACCCGATTTTCCCATATTAAGTCTGGGAAGTATTCTCTAAAATTTGCTTTTTTCTTAAACATTTGGAACACTGACCTCTCTAAATATCATTTATAAGTAATTTTGAATATAATAACTATTTTGAATAATTTTTTACCACAACTTCCAAAGTTTGAAGTAGGTTTTTAAATTTCCTAAAATAGCTTCTAAAAATAAATTATTTTATCTCTGCAGGTTTTAATTTATCTAATTAAATTAAATTTTTCATTGGCTAATAAATGAATACCTTTTTACTACCTAATTCAAAAATTCTAACTCTATCAAATTATAATTTTATCATTATTTTATGAAGATCATTCTCTTTTCAACTGTTACGCAACTATGTGAAACTAGGATTTTTTCATTTAAACATCCTATTGTTTTTTCAATGATATTTGGATATTGTTCTCCTCATTCATATTCTGTAGCAGTGAAGCCCACTCTCTTCATTATACAAAAATGAGCAGTCTAAAATACTTCTTTCTTGCTAATGTGTTTTAATTTTTTCAGGGAATTATATGTTTTTCGTTAATAATTCCTGAGGGAAACATTTACATTTGTTTCTATTCTTTCTGTTTTATATTATTTTATGTCTTCTTATGGAAAAGTAGGTAAATAAAAAGTGTTTTTAAGTGATAAACAATTCTAGGTCCCTTGATATTCCATTTAAACAGGTTACTCTCTTAATCTTATATAAAACATATCATTCATAACATTACTTTTAGAGGTGAAAAATCATACATACATGAATATACCATGAAAAATTATGTCAGTACTGTTTAAAAGTTTCTAATTGTAAAAAAAATATTTATTTAACTAAAATATTAAAAGTGGATTTAAAAAAAAAAAAAATCTTGATGGAGTAGTCTGTTGTTTAGAATATTATATTCATTTTATCTTGCTCGGAAATATCATAAATAAAAAGATAAGAAATGGGTCTCACAACTTTTTTTTTGTTATACCATATACAGCATGGTGCATTGCTGATTTAGCACAGAAATAGGTTATTTATTCATAAAATGTATTTATTTACGTTAATTTATTGATTATAATTACATATTAGTGCACAGACGTCCTAAAAATTATAATAGACCCCCGTTGTAACACGAGTCAAGAGGAAATTAACCTTCCTTAAAAGGGGTACATATACAAGTGTGGAAGAAGAAAATATAAATTGTTTAAAGAATTATATATGTAATAAAAGGTGCTTTATTATAACAATAAATAAATTCAATAATAAGAATCCCTCCCAGGTTTATTTAGTGGCCCCATCTTAGAAAACTTACTACCCACTCTGCTTGGAATAGATTGGTGACTGTATGATACCCACCCCTTATGCCAAAAATAAAGTAGAAAAAAGAAATAAAAGTTATAAAAAAAGTGAGGATAAAATGTATTTTCTATGGATGTATACCTTGCTTATTTGTCTTTTTGTTTTTCAAAAGTATTGTTTCGTTTTTTAAGTTGATTTATTCCTGTTTGCTTACCATTCATAATTATCGGTTGTATGGGATCAGTTTGAGCAAATTTATGGACTCAATAGACAATATATATCCATCCTTCAAGGACATTGTAAAAAAGTATGGAATTACGAGCATGTCTGAATGTTAAATCAGCACATTACTTTTTTGTTCTCTGGTGTGGGAAAACAAAATAATATCTTATTTTAAAACTGAAACGCGGTTATATCGGTATCCGACCAACGTCATTTTAAAACTTAATATAAATTGGTTTAATAACGATTTTTTAATTATGTGTTCTACCACTGAAGACAATCTTTTAATCGATTTTTGGGTACATGGAAGTGTACTATAGACACCCTAAAGCAGTTGAAGAGCTCATTTTCATTTGCCCGCTCTTCAAAAGTGCGATTAAGTATGCTTACTTCAGTGGCGTTGCGTAGTAGGGGAGGGCACTTTTAGGGGGCGGAAAAATTTCACCAAAATAATTATAATAAAGGAGATGCGGTGAAAAAGGAACAATAAATATTTAACAACCATTTATTTGCAAACGTTTCGCCCCACTCTGAAGGTCTTCATCAGGACCAAAAATGATACAAAAGAAAAAAATATGTTGTTAATGTAGGATAAAAAGATACAAAAAAGTAAACTAAGGTATAATTAAAAATTATGTAAACATAAGTACAAAAAAAATAAGATGTATAATAATAAGTATATAAAAAAGAAATAACATAGACTATTAACTAACTAAACCACTCTCAAACAACTATAATAATAAAAAATAAATCTAATAGACTATTAGATTTAAAGACTATTTTTTTTTTTTTAAATATACGCTTATTATTGTACATATTATATATTCTTTTTGTTTCATTTTCATATCATTTTTGTACTTATATTTACACAATTTTTAATCCTCTTTTTAGCCCTGAAGAAGCTCTGCAAAATGGGGCGAAAAGTTTGTAAATAAATAGTTGCTAACTATTTTTTGTTCCTTTTTGACCTTACTCCCCATCTTCATATATAAAAAAAACAAAAAAAAATCAATCATTTATATATATATAATTTAAAATATCTTGCAAAAATTTGAACCATTTCATTTCATTAATTTTTATTTTTAACCTGTGTAGTATATGGTAAATATGATATTTCTTTCCAAAAAAATAAAAATTACTGTATATTTTAGTCTTTTAAATTGAAATACCTAAATAAGGGGGCGGTCAAATTTTCCTACGCCCCGGGCGGCTGACACCCACGCTACCCCACTGGCCCACTTCATAAATTCTTTTTTTGCAAATGGCGTGCATCCTGTGACGTAGATTACAACGTCGATACAGAAAGCAACAGTAAAAAAAAAACACAGGTGCTTTCGATTCATAATGAACACTCGGCTATCTAATTTAAAAGCTAACAGAGCAACCCGGACGATAGATAACCGATTAGTAATAGTACAAGAGCCGGGAAGAAAAAAAAAAAAGCAGTTACCTCACTTCAATTTTTGATTACTTTAATGAAAACTATGTATAATTACTAGTCAAAACTGATGAGTCTGCCAAGTATAGGTAAGAGGAATAAAAAATGGTGGCTGTTTCAAAACCTTAAAAAAACATTATTTTTTCATCCGGAGCTCTGTATCTTAAAAACTACAAACAACACTAGAATATCTGAGGAACATTATTTCAAGAAGATTAAATTTGCTGAAATATTAGCCCTAAAAGACCTATTTACCCCCAATAGTTCTGGAGATATAGATTTTTAAAAAGTAAAATTTCTTAAAAGTTAGTTAATTTATTTTGAGAAATCTATATCTCATAAGAATGGACTATAGAGAAGTTTATGATGTTTACCTTCGTAGGAATGGTAGTTTTCATGACATTTGCTAAAATAAATTGATTTACAGTGATTAAATTGATAAATTGATTAACCCTGACCATCTCCCTATATATAAAGCTAGTTAAATTTACTACAAAAAAGCTTGTTGATGTTTTTCTTTGTAGAAGCAGTACTTTTTATGATATTTGACAAAATAAACTCACAAAATGTTAATTTCTAGTTGTTGATATAAAATTATGGATATTTGAAAAAGTATATCTCTAGATCCATAAGACGCACATATGTCTGCCAACACTCAAATTGAGGAAATTTAACACTCTATAATGTAGTTTATGACACTTATCTTCGTAGGTGTAATAGTTTATATGGTATTCACATATGAATATAAATTTGGCAAATGAAAATTTGTCCGAAGAACTATAAATCAAATTATTTTAGCAACTTTCATGTAAACTATTACTCCTACGAAGATAAACATCATAAACTAGTTTATAGATCATTAAACAAGCTTTAATTTGAGTGCTAATAGACATCTGTACGTTAAATGGTTTTTGAGATATACATTTTTCAAAATAAATTCACTCACTACTGATCTTTCAGTACGCCCCATACAACATTTTTCTGCAACGTTGCTTTTTAAAAAGCTATATCTCGAAAAATATTTAACGTAAATAACTCTATTAGGGCTCACATTTTAGCAAATTTACTATTCTTCAAATGACATTCTCTTAGGTTTTCTTGTGTTGTTCCTACTGTTTAAGATATAGAGCTTTTTATCGCTTTGAAACAGACGCCATTTTTTATTCCCCCTACCTATACTTGGCAGACTCATCAATTTTGGCTAGTAATTATACATAGTTTTCATTAAAGTAATCAAAAATTAGGGTGAGATAACTGACTTTTTTCTCCTCTTGGGCTCTTGTACTAAAAGGAAAGCGGAAGTAACTCCCGGTTAAATCCGGCCGTTTTATGATGTAAATTAATTTTAGCTCAGTATCAAAGCAACTGAATTAGAGACATAATGAACGAAATACAATCCAAATACAAAAAAGCTTAAGAATCTTTTTATTATTTTTTTTGGGGGGGGGGGGGGTTTGGGTATTCTCGTGACGTAATCGCCCGAGTGCCAAATTTCTAAGGCCGGCATTTTGCAAGGATTAACTTATTTCATCGGGTTTCTATTCGTTAGATAATAAATATCTGCAAATATTGAAATTCTCCAAACTAATCTAGTTAGGCTAGAAGTTATATTCAATCTCCCAGTAGCCAAATAGGAGGGTGGCTATTTCATTAATCTCCCTACTACGGCCTGGAGTTATTTTTATTAAGGGGGTGGGGAGGTTTGGGTGTGTAATTAGGAGGGAACTCGTATGTCTTCTCGCCCTCTTCCCCAGCGAGCCTCACTTCATTCCCAGCAATAATTTATCTGCCTATTTTTCCGTAGGATTAGCCAATTGTTTCAGGTGTTCATTCAATGAACTCTGCATTTCTATTGATGTTTATTCTCAGCTCATATCTTTAATCAAAAGTTTTAGAGACTTGAGCGATATTGTTAGATTTGGTATGTAGAAAAACTCATTTTTAATGATTTTTGGGCTCTTGCTTATCGACTTATAAGTTGTGAAATTCTAAAACATAGCTTCTTAATTCTTTTCATAAATCTACTTTTTTCTTTCTATTTTTACGGCTGTCTGTGATTAAAATTTTAAAAAAACAAAGAAAGCTTTTTCTCAGTTATTTTCTCGCTTTCTATATTTTCGTTTAAAATAACTCAAAATATATAGAAAATTGAATTTGTAAATCATCTAAAGAGTACATTCTATATTAACACACGCCAACATGATTGCGGTTATCTAAACATTTAGTAAAATGGACAAGATACGTTTTGAAATTCTATTACGTATTTATAAATACTGTAATTTATCTCACGTTTTATTATTATTTTTGTATGTGAATATTATTATATTTTTTCACCGTGAAAGAAACTTTTTTTTTCAATAATTCAAAAAATGTACTTATCGCTCAAGTATTTCTAAAGTGACACAACTCAAAAATCGGTGTTTTTGAGTTATGACTATGAAAGAAATTGGTAAATATATCTTTATGAATCATCAAAACTGTATCAACCTAGCTTCAGAGCTTGTTCGCCAGAGGGCACTTGTGTCACTCTTGCTGTCTTAATGCTATTCCCCCTCACTAACAGTTTTTCCCGTTTTTCCAAAAATGTAAGTTTTAGACTTATGTCACTTTAGAAATACTAGTGCGATATGTTGCATTTATATTATGTATTAGTTTGACGTTTTGAAGTAGAAAAAATAATCATATCGTTTTTGTCCAAATCTAATTCAATAATAAAATATATATACATATATGAGATGATCGTTGATGCGGTTAGTGAAGATATCATATATAGAATAATTCACGTTCAACTATTATATCATCATTATATATATTTTATACAAGCATATATACAATTACATATATACAATTATATATATTTATATTTTTTACAAACTTTATTGTCGATCGATTCATTAGTCAAGTATTTAGGTCAATTGTTCATGGAAACAGTATCTTTTTTATCTTTTTGTAGTATCTTTTTTTTTAATTTCGATTCTATATTTATGGACAGTTTTTCTTCTATAGAGATACTAGGGAACCTGTCCTACATATTAGTCCTCTCAGCCTGAGCACTACTTGCTAAATTATATTCGAGGGTTTATCTCTGCCAGCTTTGTCTTTTAGAGTAGAGAAAATATAGAGTATAAATTAATAAAAATAAAATAAAATATAAATTATTATAGAGATTGTTATTACATTTATATGATATGTGGATGTTATGTCAGTTAAAAATTCTTTTTATTCTACGGGCTAACGGTTTTATTTATTCTATAGAGAAATACAAATAAGGATTAATTCGCCTTTACTGGTGGAGACACTTTCAAATGTTACCTCCAGCAAGTTTCAACTACCTTATTTAGGTAACCATTATTTTAAAAATTTCTTTTGCTATTTTATGTTATTTCTCTAAACAGTACTCTACTGAGAGCTATAGCCCAATAAAATGGTTTTTTGCCTTATTTATTTTTATGCTTAAGCTATGGCAAGATTTAAAATTCTACCATTATTCTTTCATTTTATGCAAATTTTAGTGTTAAAAAATTAATAGTGTTATCTCTCTCAACTCCCATTTTTTTTTTTTAGAATTATTACTTTATTCACTGATAAGTATTACAATCTGCCAGAAACTTGGGCCATGAATAATAGTTCTAATTTAATAAATTCCTACCAAAAATAAATAAAATAGAAATAAATAAATAAAATCTCAATATGATATAAACAGAAGAATAAAACGAACACAATCAAACAATGTAAAATAAATTATATACAATATTTAAAATCTCGACCTAAGGATCCCCGAGCCCACTATATCCATCCCCCACGTATGAGGGATAGATCAGGGCTCTTTGATATCCCATTGCTGTTGTGTGACGCCATTCTCCTTTTAGCAGACCCAGTAACTCTTTACCATGTTATATGTTATATCGTTTTAACATGGTAAAAGAAGGAAATATTTCTCCATTTAACAGACCTAGTAACAGACTCTCAACCATGTTATATGTTATATCGTTTTAACATGGTAAAAGAAGGAAATATTTCTCCATTGAACATGAGTTTTTCTATTTAACACGCTTAAACATTTTAAACTAAAGATTTTAAAATGATAATAAATTATATGAAGATTATTCAAGCACGTGTCTGAAAAATAAGTTAGAGAAAGTAGCAGTGAGATATGCCTGGAAAATGGAGTTAGCTTTTTAAAACCAGGTCCACCTTCGTATTAGAATTTTATTAACTTTATTTTATTTGTTTAGTTGGGGAGTGGGAGAGATCATAATGAATCTAGTTACGTCACATTATTTTTTCTTCATAAATATTCTTATGTTTTATATTAGTTGCTTCTTCTTGTTTGTTTTATTCTATTTGCTCTTTTGCATACCATTGTAATGTTTTTCGAGAGTTCAATGAACTGAAGTCAGATATTGTTGCCATTTTTTCTTTGTTGTGTTATTGTATTTTTCTCTTTATCACTCATAATTATTAATTAAGTGCACGGTTGGTATTTTTTACGTTGTTGATTTTTTTTTCCATCATTATTTCTTGTTTTGGTAGAAATGGACGTAATGTTATTAAAATGCTTTGAGGAATCTTTGCTTGGATTCTGTTTCTAATTTATACCGTATGTACTTTAATTAATATAATTATCACGTTTTTTTTTTAGCCTATAAATATTAAATTTATGAGGACACAATATTATCATTGAACATAAATTATCTATTTTACTGATCCCAGAAAGTTTTATTGGATTTTTTCCCATAATAATCAATTTGAACATTTTATTTATTGCGGCATTACTCCGTGTGTGTGGTAACCCAAAGAATTCCTGTCTAGGACTCCCTAGTAATTCTAGTTTTATTACTTTTGCCGTTCCTCCTTACGTGCTTTGGAGTAATAAAAGAAACTTTATATTGTTGTTTTATGTGATACTTTTTTTTTTAGAATCCAAGTTGATTATACGCTTCAATTAACTGAATGTTAAATTTTATTCTTCATTTATATTTTAGTTATTCGTATTATGTCCAATTTTTCCTATATACAAAGAAAGTTTATATGGTTAGGCGGTTTCCAGTTATTTAAGAAATACTTTTAAGCAAGTGACGAAATAAAATTATAAAGAAATAGATTCAGGGGACAAACTAGAATTTGTTATATAATGAAATTTATTGTGCAAATAAAAAAAAACTGAAAACTTTTAAACGTCAATGTTTTATATTTAAAAAAATAAAATATTAGACTTAATATTATTAAAAAAAAAATGTTTTGGAATGTACATATAACTGGAGATATATATTATTTATTTTATTACTATATTTAAAAAGAATAATAAAAGAAAAATATGCGCCGTTGAAGTTTCATAAAAAAGTGTTTCTGAAATCAGTATTATTTCAACGTTTTTATTAAGAAGAGAATTTCGAATTTTAATATATGTATTCTTTATTTATTTATTAATATTTTTCCTATAATTTTTTTATAATTTCGTTATTCTCATTTTATTCAAAATATACTCTTTATTTGCACTGTTTTAGCTTTTTTGCTAAATATATTTATTACTGTCATTTCCTATGTTTCAATTCAGGATATTACTTTTGGAACTGTAATGATAGTGAAAAATTTCTTTCATATGCTATTCTAACAAATTTTAAGGTAGATAAAATAAATAAAATAAACTATAATTTGTTTGTCGAATAAACAAATTTATTTTAATTAAATATTAATAATTATAAAATATTGTTTATAATAAATATATTATTAAAACCCAATGTTTCTAAGAAATAGGTTCTAAATTTTAATTATTAATATTTAAATTATTTCATTTTAGTATTAAAAAAGTACCTCCCCGGCGGGGAATCGAACCCCGGTCTCCCGCGTGACAGGCGGGGATACTTACCACTATACTACCGAGGACTTGGTGAAAAGTGTCCTCAAAATTTCAGTTTTCTCCACGAAATTACTATTTTTTTATTAATTATATATAGTTTTATTTTCCTGACTGATGCCAATATATATTTCAGAATAGTTTCCAGTTAGGGTTTAATTACAACATTAACTTGTTATTCAATAAAAAACGACCAAGCTGTCAGAATTGTTCACGAAACAGCGAATAATAAACTATCTGAGACCTATTATTTCATAATAAATTTAAATTTTAGTCTTGTAATTTGTAAAATTTCGCTGACTAGTATTTTGTATTTCCTATATCACTTGTCCTATATATTGTCTTTCCCATTATAGAACAAAACGTATTTGTGCTTGTGCTTTGTAGTTTTTATATTTGTATTTATAGACCAATACTATCATCTTTCATGGTATGAGGAGTTGTTGGAGCTTAGATTAATTCATTTAACTATAAGTATTTATTCAATCTTAGGTAAATGACTATCTTAGTAGATTAATTTGGAAAAAAATTTATCAAGGAATCAAATTTATCAATTTAAATTTATATTGTTTTAGATTAATTAAAAATTTTAAATCTCTATAACAAAATATTCCAGTAACATCTCACTGGATGTCTTATCTTAATACAGAAAATGCTTATAAAACTAAATGTCACTCGGCAAACATGTGCCTTCACTGCAAAGCCGCATTCAGCGGACCCAGCGACCACTCTTAAAATGCCATCCGGCTATACAAGATGACTAAAATAGCCTGTATATATACTTATCACCCATAATTGTATATATGTATTTGTTTAATTATTTATTTATTAGGAGGTAAAAAACTAAAATTATAAGTGGTGTTTTCATTCCTCCATTTTTCCAGTTGACACAATGTTATAATGAAAATTGAACATAAATCTATTTGTTTTGCTGTAGTTGAGAGTGGTGTTCAAAGTCCCTACAAATTCAAAAACCAATCATTGAAATCAGACAATTATTTGTAAAGCTTGTTGAAATTTATTCTCATGTTATCAAAAATATTTTGAATTAATCGGGCAGGCACCCTTTTAATTCTGTCAATATTTGTAGAAATGAACGTATAATATAATTTTGAATCAAAATTTAACTTATCTGCTTGACGTGATCTCATAACTTTTTGAAAAGAAAAAAAATAACAAAATTATTATGATATTGATGCCTTTCATAAATGCTATGTTTGTTACAAAGCAATTATAATGTATTGCCGGGTTAGTTATTTATTTAAAGAAAAAAAATCACGGGCCGCTCCGGGATTTGAACCCGGGACCTCCTGCACCCAAAGCAGGAATCATACCCCTAGACCAAGCGGCCACTTGATGGTTAATGATGATAATGAGATCAATGGTCAGTTGTTTTTAAATTTTATTTTATCAAATAGTTTGCCGATGATTCAGATGAATATATAATTATAAAAAAAAAATTACTAAAGTAGGCCGAGGAATATCGAAAATTCAAACTTCTGGCTATCATTACTAAAAAAGTTGCTTTAATTAAATCAAACTTGTGGGCTAAGTACTTACAAAGGGGATGAACAAACCCCCGAAGGTATCATTTTCAGTGGAGGTCGGGCCTATACTAAGCTGTAGTATTGTTTATAATTAGATTTTTAAATCCTGGCGCTGGAGCTTGTTTTATAAAGTAAAACCTAAACAAATTAATGAAAAAAAAAAAAATTGTTTCTAGTAAAATATATGTAGTATAACATAAAATTTCGACGATGTTTTTGATGAACATAAAATAATGGTCCGAGTGACGCATTTAATGGCTGATACAAGAAAAATGATTCAGTAAATAAAACAAATGTTCGATGTCTGATTTTCCGCTCTTTTTCATAAATGTCTAAGAATTTGTCATTAAATGATAATCATGCATATTAAAAAAAAAAGATTTAAACATTTATTAAATTTAAGAAAAAATACATGTATATACCATTTCTCGTTAAGAATTCTCTCTTTCTAAAAATTAATTCTTCCATGTACTTCATTCCAGGTGGGTCATACACCCATTGTCACGTGTCATGTAGCGCCTGTTTATGCACTTGTTGCAGTTTTTCCTTAATCGGTTTACGAATCGAGTACTGGAGAAAAAGAAGAAATCGGAATCAGTGGGACGGGTGTCTTTGATAAATCTTTCTCGTTTGATAACTTCTATAATGTTACATATTTGTATTTAAGCATAATGGTTCTTATAATCATAAAATTTATGTTTGTACATATTTTAATTGCATTACAAGTAATCTTTTAGTGATCTTTAAATTTTGATCGTGTTGTTTTATACGAGATATACACAAAAGGTGTCTTTAGATACATCTTAATACCTTTATATGATACACCTTAATCAAATATTAAATGATTTAAAAAAAACCAAAAACATAATCAGCTTGAAACTTTATTTATTTATTTATTTTTTTAATTATTTATTTAATGTAATTTACAACTGTACAAAATAATACAATAGGTAAGTATGTAGTACGTTTCATATACACTTGAAAATCTTGGGAAGGAACCACCCATTGGTGGTACTTCAAACATTAATTTAAATTAGAAGGTCCCGTGGCCATCTTCTTTTCAGGCGCCTCGGAGGATTATCAGGGATGGTTAAGGATGAAAGATTAAGAATTAATGGGTTAGGATGGTTAAGGAGTTTGGAATGAAAAGACGCATATCTGTTTTGGGTCAAATCTGCAACGAATGGAATGTTAAGGTCTTTATGAATGAGTTTATTTGTGACGTAATAAGGAGCATCAAGGATTTTACGTAGGATTTTGGATTGTAACGATTGGATGCGGGAAGAATTTGATGGTTTGGTGGAGCCCCAGAGCTCAATTCCATATGTCCAAATTGGTCTGATTATTGTAATGTATACCAATATTTTGTAGTGAATGGGAAGTTTAGAGCGTTTGTCAAGTAAGTGTTGTAGCAATCGGAATCTACGAGCAGTTTCTTGTCGTTTCAGTCTTGTGTGTGGATTCCAAGTAAGTCTCTTGTCAAGATGGAGTCCTAAGTATCGAATCTGTTCAACAGGCATTAGTGGTGTATTTAGAAAGGATACTGTAAGAATGGGACCTAAGATACTACCTTGAGGAACACCGGCGAACTGAGAAAAGAGAGATGAGTAGGTAGGTTATGATTTACTTTAAAGGTTCTATCAGTGAGGTAGGGAAACTGTATTTAAATTTAAAAAAAAAAAACTTTATTTGAATTTATATCATACAAGAGTTTTTTTTTGTTTTTTTTATAAAATTGTGCTATACTAAAACCAAAGCCAAATGAATTTGAGATTAAATTTTGCTGCAATAGTATTCCCCAAATTAGCAAAAAGTTTATGAAATAGGAGGTGCGAACGTATTACTTTCAGAAAGGCATTTATATTCCATAAAGCTTTAGGACCTCTTTGTCAAAGGATGTTCTCTGCCGTGCTGACGAGGTGATGAAACTTCCAGGAACGGAGATTAAACATTCATTTCTTTTTAAACGACGTCTTCTCAAAAGGTGAAGATGGGAAGGTGAAAGGTGTTGACTTCCTTTTCATCTCTTTGGTCAGCCCTGCCTCTATTTTTGGCAACATGGCCTTTTTTTGTGAAAAGTAATGTTAAAGTTATTAATGTTGTTTAGAATTTACCAATCCTATTGTGTGGAAAATCGTTTTTTTCCAATTGTGAAATTTTAAATTTAAATTAAAATTAAATACATAGAATCCTTCATTTTATATGACAGTCCTATCTTCTAACCTTATTTATAACTTATGAAAAAAACAGTCGTTCAGAAACACTCTTATCTTAAAAATAAACAAAACTTACTAAACATGACAGAGATTTTCAATTTATTTTTTCTTGTATCAACGTTACAGAAATTATATTAGCTTTTCTTTACGGCAATCTTATCTAGGATATGTCAACATTTATATGTCTGTGGAAAGAACATTGTTCTCTTAGTCGACACGAATTTTTTAAAAAAGTTTCTCCCTCCACTTTATTTATAGTGACTGCAAAGATTACCTTAAAGGGTATTCTATTTGTTATACACTTCTCCAGATTATTGACTTTTATCCTACTCTATTCCTTCGAGTGATTGCGTATTGTCACAATGTAGCACGCTAGAATACGGGAATTGGCATGCTAGTGAAAAAACTTCAATTTGTCTTCATTTTCGGTGGATGAATGGATAATTTAAATTCTTTTATGTTTGAAATAGATAAAGAAATTACAAGTTTGATCAAAGAAATTTTAAGCAAGGTGAAGCCTGACTGATGTCAGGTCCTGTAAAAGGAATTCTAAAGCCTCATTAGATTTTGCATTATTGTGTGAATTAATTTCTACGTCATTTTTCGTATTTTTTATTTCAGTATTTTCACGCGACATGTTTACTGAACATAAACATTTTTTATATATAAGAAGATGGTCAGGGTTACAGTCAAAGGAGAAACAAAAATAGTTTACAACTATTTATTTTCCGACGTTTCGACCCACTTTGCAGGGCTTCATCAGGGCTGTTCAAAGCAAACGGTTGAACCTTCAAACCGTTTGCTTTGGTTCAACCGTTTGCTTTGAAGTTGTAAACTATTTTTGTTTCTCCTTTGACCGCAACCCTGACCATCTTCTTATGTATAATTTTTTACGGTCAACTATATATACATATATACATTTTTTAATGTGATGTTATCATGATTTCCTTAATAAAAATAAATACAGGAGTTTGCAATAATAAAAAATTTATGAAATACTGAAATAACACTGAGTTAGTTAAAATTAACGATTAGCTAACTAGTATATTATACGTGACTTCTCCTAACATACATTTTATTGCGTAAATCCACAGATCCCTACCCATAGAAGTCTGCGGACCACTAAACAGGAAATTGAACCATGTGCGCCCCTCCCCCACTTCCGAATCGGAGCAAAGGGTCCGACTTGGGATGGGGACGAGGATTTTGAGTCAGTTTTATTGTGAATTTGCTTGTTAAAATCTTTCAGCTGACGCAAAAACATCAGGAAACAGGATTAATAAAATATGAAGATGGTCAGGGTTGCGGTCAAAAAGATGAACATAATTTTCAACTATATATTATTCGACGTTTCGCCACACTTTGTAGGCTGTTCAAGATGGTAACTAATCAGACTAGCAGAATGGGATGAAGCCCTATTAAGTTGGGCGAAACGTTGGATAAAATATAGTTGAAAAGTATTTTGTTCTTTTTGACCGCAACCCTGACCATCTTCTTCACATTTTAAATTATACGGTCAACTATTTATA
>NW_027111717.1:510660-527764 GCF_000696795.3 Halyomorpha halys
TTTACTTATGTAACAAAAAAAAAAAAAGAAATATAATTTAAATTACATAATCCTTTTTATTTATTTTATTTTATTGTTGAACAGTTTTAATATTTATAATTAATTAATACAATAGTTCCGACAATAAATCCTCACAAAAATGTGCGTTACCGTTCTCTCCCGCGGCCCATCCCAAAGCTCTCCCTGCTTGTGGTCTGCGGCCCTTCAGTTCAGAACCATTTATATAAATAATACTTTTTAAATTTTCATTATATTTTCAAAATTTACAAAAAGAAAATAACTATTGTGAAGGTGACAGAGAATAGGATAGTGGGGGCGAGAGGGAGAGGGGAGTAGTTGGGAATAGTTGTGGCACACCTCAATATGAGGAATTCTTGATTGTGGCACACGTTATAAAAAGGTTGGCACTCTACTAGTATCTCCAAGGATCCGGATTCGAATCCGGCTATGGCAGGTAATTATTTTCTGTTTCATTGTAGCCGTGAGTCAGCACTGTGGGTTCGGGAGCCCTCCTGGGTCCACTCAGTCTCATAAAATGGATACCTTTAACTGGGGGGAAAATCTAACGGTCGAGCGTATATATGACCAAATAACCTTCTTGCCCAACCGCTGTTCCAGTAACAGGAATTCCTTACAAAGTACTGAACCCCTAACTCTTCATGGCCAGTAGTCGTACAGATTTAATTTGTATAAATATGAATGAGATGGATGAATTGAGATCAGGGGCCGGACATTCTCGAATCCTGAAAGACCCTCTCGGAGTTAAGAGGTGATATCCTCCATAGCATGTTACAGGTCGAACTCATATACTTCTTGTCATCGTAGTTTGTAGGCTCTTCTATCGTAAAAGTAAAAACGAGTCAAGAAGCATTAATTTGAAATTTGATGTCTATTTCCTTTATTGGATTTGTGGAAGATAAAAGGAGATTAAGTCTTAATTATAATAGGTGACGGAGGCCGAACTCTCTTAGATTCAGGCTAGGTTTTTACTTTATTCCCCATTAGACTAATGAAGCTATCGGCGTATACCACTGCCGTTCTCTTCTGGAGTCAGCTTCCGCTATCGCTATGTACGCTGCCCACAGATTCTTCCTTGTCGAAGGTGCTACTGGACAGGATACGTCTTTTTTAACCACTTCTTCCCCTTTAGGTAGGATGTTGAAAGGAGGGAGTAAAAGACGTGAAATGAGAAATGGTTATATTATGGTTCCCTTGAATTTGGGCCAGCCTCGAATCGGAAACTAGCTTCAAAATAAGAGGCCTGTTGCTTTCCATAGACACCGCCTTTTAAAATATCTATGCTAAAAAAAGTATTATTGCATTATCAAGACTAGCTATCGAATATGCCAACAGTTTGAATACTTTCATTATTTAATCTTAAGTAATATAAATCTTTAGTGTTACATACTTTCTCGAAGATTTTTATATTAACATAAACCATTTTTCTCCCTTTTATATATAGAATACACTGACGTTTCGGAGTACTCCGTCTTTATGATTCTTAACAATTTTTAGCAATGCAACAATAAAAAAATAATAAATATGACTGCATCTTAATTGTCATAAATTAAAGATTAGTATATATTATCTTGTACAAAGAATCTATACTATACCACAGACACTTGTTGCTCCCTGTGTCCATACCCATACAATTTTTTTACGTTTACACCCTACCTGGTCATTGCTGACATATGTGAGGGGGAGGGTTATCAACACGGAACCAATCTATTCTAACCAGAGTGGGAGGGTTGTGTTTTCCTCATGCAGTACCATTTAATAAGCTATTATTGGCGCACTGAATTCAAATGAATTGAACTTCATCCTAATCCTTATTCTGTTTTATTTTTTCCTGAGTCTTCGTTAAGTAAATTCTTACTATTCAAAAAATTAAATTTACTAATGTAGACAAAATATTTTTTTTTTCGAATTGTTTTGTTCTCAATAAGCCACCATAGCGGATGTGTATTTGTGGTACTTACTATTAGTGAATGTTGGGAATGGGAACCCCAAGCCAGCCGCAAGCACCCCCTGAACTTTACACAAAGTGCACACCCTCCGGCGAGGTTTGGCATTTGAGCCGTCAGATGCCGCCCCCGGCGCCCGCCCGCCAGTAGTTCTTCGGCGGTCGCCTTGATGGGTTGTGCTTGATCTTTTGCTCTTCTTACGAAATCTATCACGTGCCATGGACGACACATTATGTAAGTCTGTTTTCTTTCTCATTTAAATTAACAGTGCTATTTCTTTCACATTTTAATTTATTTCGTTAAAAAATATTTATTTATTGATGAATTAACATTGTTTTTGTTGATAGTTCTGTTTGTTTTGATATAAGATTTCTAAAAATTCACATTTTAGATATATTTTACTAAGTAAATTGTACGATAAGTCTTTATAAATTAGCGAATTTTTAAAGCTTATTAAATCATCCATATGTTTACATTGAATTAAAATGGTGTTGATCTATCTATCTAGGAGGTTTCAATGGTATCACTTTAGGTTATGATATTCCAACTAAAATGTTTACGAAATCTTATCAATAAAATTTCGGTTTAAAATCATCTAATTATTGCCTAGTAAATTTTGAATTTTTATATTTACTAAAATATTTTTCCTATTTATTAATTGAATATTATTTTTGTTAGTTCATATTTTCAAGTTCAATGTTTTTTTTAAAAATG
Source organism: Halyomorpha halys (assembly GCF_000696795.3). Lineage (NCBI taxonomy): Eukaryota > Metazoa > Arthropoda > Insecta > Hemiptera > Pentatomidae > Halyomorpha > Halyomorpha halys. The sequence continues at coordinate 513,339 of NW_027111717.1, forward strand.
ACTTAAGAAAAATAATCTAGACTAAATTAGAACGATTATTATATTTTATATTCATTTTAAGTGACCTAGGTACTTGATATGTTACTGACAAAATCTTATTTAAGAATTAAGTCAAGCAAAATATATTTGCGCCTGCGTAAGCACGACTACTAGAAGATAGAGAAAATTGATATAGGATTATCAGTGGTATCTCGAGACAAACCCGCTCAATTTCTGAAAACCTCATCAAAATCGGATTAACATTAAGCGTTCCCCATCACATGGAGGCTAAAACTTTAGTAACTAAATTATTTGATATTCAACCAAGAAACCTTTAGTTACATGGTTTCAGAAACTTACCAACGATAATTTATAATTTAATGATTTATAATTATTTTTCGTATTTTTTTAATTCTGAGACTTTTTTTTTTTAATAATAAGAACGAAAGTTAGGGCTCATGTTTTTTTCTGTGACAGACGTTAAAATATTTATACCCTTTGATGCTTCCCTAATCACGAAGAGATAAAAATCTAGCTGACTCGTCTGTCACACCTCGTCATTCAGTAAACAGTGAATTACTTAGTGAGGAACTATTTAGGTAATTTAAACTAAATCAGAAATTAGATTAATGATTTATTATAATTATTGTTTGAGAGTGGTATATTCCATTATTAACTTACACAATTTGATCCAAATTACTCTTAACTTTTATTTTCATAAGCTCTCCAAAGTTTCGGCTCCCAGGCCATTTTCACAGAACAAAAAAAAAAAACTGTTGAAGGTAGGTTCTGTTATAAATGATGGTTTTAAGTGAAAAAAGAAGATTATTGGTGTTAAAAAGTTTTTAAATTTAAGATATAAAAAGTTATATGTGACATGGGCAATTAGCCTGCAGATAAGAATTTAAAAAACAAGACATGAATATTTAAGGTTGTCTCCTTAAAAAAGACCTGAGGGCTGAAACGTTGGAGAGCTTTTGAAAATAAAATTTGAGAGTAATTTGGATCAAATTGTGTATGTTAATAATAAATTAGAAATGTTTACTTATGTAACAAAAAAAAAAAAAGAAATATAATTTAAATTACATAATCCTTTTTATTTATTTTATTTTATTGTTGAACAGTTTTAATATTTCATCTTAAAATTATTCATACTAACTGATGACGGTCGTTCACTGTGTTTATGAATATAATTATAATATAATAATTTTAAAAATAGTTATAATATAATAATTATGTTATAAGCAATAATTATTATTGTAAATATAATAATTATATTATAATATAGTACTTATATTATAAAATAATAATTATAAAAATATTTAAAAAATCATGACAACTGAGTCTTTAACTTATACTTGAATAGTAAGTTTAGTGCTTGCTTCGATATTGTACTAAGTCTTGGGCGTAATTAACTATTTTTTTTAGTATAATAACACTGTCAATTAAAAACTATATAGTTGTTAGATATTTATAACTAAATTATTTTTTAGCTCTGACGAGATTGTCTAAACTATAGAAGTAGTTGAAGTTGAAGGGACCAATTAGACAATTTAATTGAAAATCGTTAGTTAAGCCCACTCGTAACTATGAGTTTAGTTGTAATTTGTCAAATAACTTATTTTCTTCCTAATTCTAAACGTTTGCGTTGTGTTAATGTGCTAATACCTGATTTTGTTTAAGGGGATAATTTGATCTTAGCTTATTATTTTAACAGAAAATTCTGAAAATTGGCAAAATATTCAAACTAGTTTTATAAACATTAAAAGTAAGATAGTCCGGGTCCGGTCAAAATATACATTAATATAGTTATTAATTGAGACAATTAATTATAAGTTATAGATTTAATACTAAATAATTAATTTTTAGTTGATTTTCAAAATTTAATTCTCAATTAAATTTTGTATCTGTCCATTTATCTTATTTAATTGAAAACATTCATCGCATATTCAGCTTAAAATTCAATTTTAGTTGAGAACTAAAATTAGTTCCTGGATGCAAGAATTACTGAATTTGTTTTAGTTGTTAATTGTAATGGATAGTCTATTACGAGTACATCGTTCTGCGGTTCGTAAAGTTTTTTCGCCACGATATCCTTCAATTTATAAAATTTCGTGGCAATCTTTTCGATATAAAAAAAGAATAAACAAAATTATCCATAGACCGTTTAAATATGTAGGAAAGTAAGACAAATTCATGTAAAGCAGGTGCTAAAATACTGTTTATTTTTTATTTTGTTTTTTAATTGGCATACGCTCGGGCACCCCAAATCGGGCACTCACTTTAGTAACCAGCGACGTAAATAATATGACTGATCTTATTATATTTAGTAATATTTATTTATTCGCTCGGTGTTTAGTTAAATTCCTTGACTTTAACTAAAAACTTTTAGTGATAATAAATTACCAAATGAAAATCCTGAAATATGGCAAATACTTCCCTTGCTTTATCTGTTATGTTGCTTTGACAGCTGCCGAAGCCAGTTAAATTATATTCTCACCTGAGGGTTGGGGTGGAATTCTTTCCATCTGCTTCATATCGATTTCAGATTTCGTCTTGGCTATTTACGTATAGGGTTATCGATTTCTATGTCAACTGTCTTATTAAATTTCTTGGAAGAACAGAATTTTTTAAAATATTTTTTAGAATATTTTAATAGGAGTAGATAGTGATTTTTATTATTACAGATAAGGGTGTTATAATCCTCATTACTTACTGCTAATTTCATGCCAATGAGGACCGTAAAATAGACTTAAAAAAAAATAAGAGGAGCAATTTTTTTTTATTTTATCTTTCAGGGGCTCAATACAGAATTAAAATTTATTTTTTTAGTAGTTTCCTAATTCGTTATAAATTGATCATAATTTCTGTTTTGTTTTTTTTCATTCTGGATTATTTAGTAGCCTCCTTACTCCACCCTCTTATTTTGTATTAATGAACGATGCATCATTGACTATATAATTTAAAGCAAAAAAAAATTGACAAAATTTCAATAAGAAATCGCGCAAAAAGTGACCATTAAATGACTATGTAACGATATTGATACGAAAAACAAGTTTGGAAATAGAAAAAACTCAGGATATAACAATAATTAAAAAATAATCAACTGAAGATGGACAAACAACTGGAACGTCGGAAGGTATATATTTTTTTTTAACATTTATATGTTTATTAGAATAATACATTCTGCTACCCTTAAAGGCAATAGGTTAAGGAACTTAAGAACACATTCACACTATTCGTACATATTAAGTAAACATAAAAATTAAATGAATAATAATAAAAAATAAAATAATATGATTAATGGATATAAACTCCTATGAATGTAATATTAAAAAAAAATGAAGGTTTTAGTAAGGAGATTATGTAATAACCCGTAGGGAAAGAAGAAATAAATAGTAAATTGTGATGCAATAAAAAAAAAAAATTGTGTATTTTTTCTTAAAATAAAATATATAGCTTTTACCATAATATTCAAGTATAATTTTTTATTCAGGGGATCCACTAAACCATCAAATTCCTCCCGAATCCAATCCTTACAGTCCAAAAACCTTCGTAAAATCCTTAATGCTCCGTACTTTGTCACAAATCAAGTCATCCATCAGGACCTCAATGTCCCATATGTTGCCGATTTGGCAGAACCAGACACCATTCCTTCCATGATAAACCTCTCAACCACCCAAATCCACTTGTTTCTAACCTGGCTTCTCCTTCATTACCTAATAATACTCCTAGGCGTCTGAAAAGAAGTTGGTCGCGAGATCCTGTCCTCTAGAAATGTTATTGGAAGTCTATCAGTGGGTAAATTCTCCACATGTTTGTATCATGTCACTATGTCACCTACAGAAAATTTACTTGTTTTATATATTTGTATACAGTTGTAAATAACAATAAATAAATTATTTAAAAAAAATTTATTCCTATTAATGAAAAATTAAATAGGTGTTTATCGCATCTAAATGCACATTTACGCTTTTATTTATAGATAAATAATTAAATAATACAGGAAAACAAATATAAATCGTTCTACTGAAAATTACATTCAGTAACGATGAAAACTAATTTAGTTTTATAAATTCGCTAATATTCTGTTCTGACTTATTCTTCAGTTTGAATTTATATTTTACTATTGGATGTAATTTTTTAAGAATCGAGTATAAAAACAAATGTAATGGTTACTGATGATTTGATAGTTGTAAATGTTAAAGAAATGTCTTACAAAATGCCCGTCGATTCTGTTTAAATGTTTTATATATTTTTTGTGATATATGATGAGATCCTAATAACTTGGTATGTTTACCTATTTCTTGAAAGGTTATCAATCAACCTGTGATAAGATAGTAGTAACAACCTTACTCACACTTGTGCCCCTACTTCATCCGTCACATATAAAGAAATTTATTAAATCGAATATATATATATATATATAATTTTTATTATTATATATAGTTGTTTTTATAAGAATAGAAATTTACTCTTAGAGGATACGATGATAAATTAAAAAAAAAAATGTTAACTCTGATTGTAGTGCCATGCCATCATAGAATCTTTTTTGTCGATGAAGCAGATTTATTCCATGACTCAGTTATTTTTCTGGAAGTCTTTTTCTTTAGAATCGGATACCAATGGTTTGCGTAATTATATAAGCGAAGACTTGTACTAATGTAAAAAATACTATTAATGTCCCTTTCTTTGTTTGTTTATTTTTATTAAATTCTAAAATCATCTTACAGCTTATTTAAAAATAAAATATACCAAAAGTATATAATGATAAATTTATTATTATTTTTAACTCAATACTATTGAAATAATTTTTTTAAATACATTATGAAAGTCTAATGGAAATGCACCTTTGGTATTTACATACACACGCATTTTAATGACTCATTTTATTTTTAAAATATATATTTCTAAAAAGTAATATATCCTTTTTTTATGTATATATTTAATATAAATATTAATACGGTACAATATAAATAATTGATTTGGCATATGGGTAATGTCAAAATTATAGGTTAATTTGAGGTCAACTTTTTTGACGAGATAATTAATACCCTATTTTCTCGTTTTTTTCTTCTTTTTTTTATCTATTGCCACTATATGGGTTTTTAAGGATGCACACACTTAAGTCGATATTTTGGAAGATATTGATTTAAGAATATTTTTCGTTCTATGTAATGAGCCGTTGCATATAATGAGAAAAACCAGGTAAAATTAAACTTCCAAACTAATAGACATCTTGTACTATACATCTTTTCCTCTGCTAAGTAACAAAACCAAGATAACAAAAATAAAGATTAAAAAAAATTACTTTTCTTGAATTTGTTAAACTCCAAGGTCCTATTCCCTCCCAATGATCAGAGGGTCTTTACAGTAACTTACTAAGTACTAAGTTTTTTGGACACCTGTCTTAGATTCCCTTGTTTTCGCTTATAACATCTGTTTACGTATACGTGTCTATTTTGTTCTGAAATACATTCAGTTCTTGTGAATTATTGAATACTCACAAATTTTCAATTCAGTAATTTAAATTTCAAAAACACCATTATATAATCATATTGTTTTCAGTCTATGATTAGATAATCGTAAATAATTAATTTCCAATAGTTCGTTTTGAATTCACAGCATATTACAAATGTTTTAATGATTTTTATTATAACTTATATATAATAATTGTTTCCCAAAAATTTCGGAGCATTAAGTAAATGAACAAATAATAATTATTATTACAAATTTTCATTATTGTTAAAAGTGACTGTCCTAGGGAAAAATAACATAAACTAATAATTTTAATTCGTGTTATGACTAATCCTGTACGTCAGTTTTTAAAGCTGCTCAATTTTTTTTTTCAAAATCGAAATTTTATTTTATTTTTTATTTTTCCTTACTTTGTCACAAATCAAATCATCCATCAGGACCTCAATGTCCCCTATTTTGCCGATTTGGCCAGAACCAGATACCAATCCTTCCATAATAAACTTCCCAACCACCCAAACCAATTCGTTTCTAACCTGGCTTCTCCTTCACTACCTAATATAATCCTCCTAGGCGTCTGAAAAGAAGATGGCCTCGAGATCTTCTCCTTTAGAAATGTTTTTGGAGTTCTATCAATGGGTAGATTCTCCACATGTTTTTATCATGTGATAATATCACTTACAGCAAATATACTTGGTGTGTATATATGTATACAGTTGTAAATATCAATAAATAAATTATTTAAAAAAAAAAAATTATTTTATATTCCAAAACCTCTTGAAATTTAACGATCCCTGGCGATTTAACGATAGAGCGTTTTATAATACTTAGTGATTGCGTTATCAAGCATGTCCTATGAAGAGCCCTTGCCAATCATCGATTATAGCGCATCTAACTTCTTTATCATCGGTCGGATGGATTTGATGCAATTTGCTGCAGTTGGAGGTTTCAACAAGATCCTTTCATCATACTGACGAAGCAGTAAACTTGACATGAACTTTTCTTCTTTCCCTTGTAGAAGACCTAATGGAAAAGGGAGAAATCCTTCTTGATTGTCGAAGGAGCTGCTATAGGGTTACCATAGGTCCGGTTGTACGAGGGAGAGATGGACATATGTTAGAGGCATTGTGCCTGGCAGAGAGGGTGGAACCCTATTCCCATGCGAGCCCCGTTGTAAGTAATGGCACTATAATATGTTGGGAATATCTTGTAAATAAATATACTAATTAGAAAAATTTAGATCGGTTGAGTTTTAGTTAAAAATAAACATTGATGCGATATATTGCTAAAAGATTGAGTAGAGGTGAATATTGACTATTTATATCCAAAAACGAAGTAAAAAGGAAAAACCTGGTGCGCGCATCAAACAACTCTTACCATCATACTTTAAGACGAATTTAATCCTTGTACAGTTTAGAACAGTTATTTATTTATCATTCAGGACGACTATCCCCTTGCTATAGAATGAGTGAAATCTGATTACTGTCATAACAAACACGGAAAAACAATGCTTACCGAATTCTTTCATATTTTATATTCATCCATTGTTTATTATTATTAACATCGAGAGATGGTTAATTTTTTTAAATGAACAAAATTAAAAACTAATACTTAAAAATTACAATTGAGATTATTGATTTTTCAATTACTATGATGACTCAATGGTTTCCTGTGGTGTGAAAAAATATTATCAACTTTGTTCCTGCCTAGAATACAGGAATTTAACAAAATATAATAAAACCGTTTGCTGTTGAATGGGATCGGATGAGATTTACGATTTACTTCTATTTACGATTTATACCTCTGTCCGTCTGTCCTAGCCATTTTGTGAAAGCTAGTCGCTCCTTTACTTAAATAACGAATTATGTCATTTTCCATGTTTATCTATTTTTTATTACTAAATTAAAGGTATTTCAGAGAACGTTTCTTTGAAAATCGGTATTTAGCCCTGTTTGGCTATTTCACAGATAACACTGCCTATCTGATATTTAAGATCAGTTTATTGCACATTGCTATATAGAGTTTAATTGAAATCGTTAGAGGCGTTTTCGAGCAAATTGAAAAAAATTATGTAAAGTGCATTTCCGGTCAGTGTTGCTATGATATCATTGACATACATATACCTCAAATATGTATTTTAAATTTCGTAGGAAGTTTCGTTTTTGACCTAGGTCTACAACATTTTGGTTAACACACAGACACACAATTTTGCGAAACTTGTTTTTTTCAACTCATGGGACTTGGAACAGTGTACTTCCGTACTTCTCCTTAATATTTATTACATATAAAGGTAAATGAATGTAAAAAGAGGAAATAATTACTAAAGCTCAAGTAAACTAAGCCCCAATCAACTGATTGCAAAATGAAAGTAATAAAGAAAACACTTCATTAGAACAATACAACTGGCTTTGTGGCTACTATTAAAAACATAAAGACGGTTTCTGGGCCGTTCGTCGCTCAGATAGTTAGGCCTAGGTCAGCGGGCGGCGCCGGTTCAAATCCGACCTGGGGCGTTGACTTTTTTCATTAAATGGCGGTCCCACAAAATGAAAAACTTGACCCCCCACCATGGTTAGAATAGTTTGGTCACCTGTAGATAACTAGGCAAACATCCCCTTCGCTAAGGATTGCCATACAAAATAAATTTAAAAAAAAGATAAATTTTTAATACATTTAACTAATTCTTTCTCCTATAATAATATACTTACCACCCAGGGTAGACTGGGACAAATGCTTAATCGGTTTGAAAATGGTACCATTAAATTAATTTTTGACTTGTTATAAACTTATGATAACTGATATCAAGGACCATTGCGGGAACTTTGAGCACCTTATAGTAACCTAATTTGATTTATTTAAAGAACAGTCATTCCACTTAGTTAATGAGTGGAATCCCTTTCATATTTTGCATTACAGGGAAGGGCGTAAACATAAGAACTAGGGCCTACCCACGATTAAAATTGGATGGGGGGGGGGAGGTGAAGCCATCAGGTTATACGTTACATATTAGTTATTATAATTAGTATTTGTTTGAAAAAAAAAAATTTTATGAAATTAATAATTTTTTTACACTTCTGGGGGGAGGGGAGGAACAGCTGCCCCCTTCCCTTGCTGAATACGGCCATGCATACGAACAACTTGAATGTTTAACTCAAACCTCTTGGCAGGCATTATTAATCATTTTTGTGGTCACCATTGTTTTACGTGTTTTTTTATTTCCATCTGACATTGGTACACAAATGATCTTTTGCTTTAGTAGGACAGAGAAAAAGTTTACAACTTTTATAAGGTAAATGTATGTCTCGTTGTTATTTTAAAGTAAAACATAAAATATAACTCTAACTAAAGCATAAAATGCCATGCTAATCTGCCGCATGGCAGATTAGCATGGCCCCTGCGCAAGGATGACACGCAAAATCGTGAAGCGTTCCACATTTTTTTGGCATAAAATAAATAAATATGGTTTTGTTTATTTATGTTGTTCTTTGCTGACCGCACCCCCCGACAAACTTCTTCAAGCATTAATCTACGGTCAACTATCTACACCTCTATAGAAATAATAGTTTTATGGCTACTTGTTAAAATACTAGACAATTTTTAGTTACGTACATCCCACCAATAAGCCCTAATATCCTAATCATTCAGATCAGATCTATGACCATCCTCCTTTCTACGTTTTGTTCGATCCCTAAAACTAGATTTATATGCATGTATACTGATAAATTGTTAAATGAGATTATAATTTTAGGTTTGAGGCTCTCTCATTGTTGGTATGCCGAGTTGAGGTAACACACATCTTCCTTTCTGACGTCAATACCTCCTTTTCTTTTTGTTCTAATCTCTTAGGACCAGCAAGCTTTCATATTTCCTTGATCTGCTCACCCGTAGTACCTCTGTCCAATCCTCAGATAAAAGATCCTTACCTAACTCTTTGTGCAGTCCATCCCATAGAAATGCTTTCCTTTTGCAAATACTTCATCAGTCCTGTTACTTCTTGTAATTCTTCGACCTTTTCTTTGCGTAAATTCTTCTCTGGACTGTCCTAATAATTAAGGATTTACCGCATCTATGTAAACAAGACCTGTTTTTGTTGGGAAGGACAATTTATTGGTCATAATAATGTATTTATTTATCTACTGCCCATAATTGACAATTGTGTATTTGCAAGTAGAACCGGACAATGACATGTCTGTTATGTGCAATTTTATAATTTTAAGGGTACACAATACAGTTTAATAATGAAGATAATCTATCAAAGCAGTAGTCCGTATTTTGTCTTTGAGTGCGTTATTTAATTAATAGTGCAGTAAAATTACAAGTTAACTCCGAGGTAATTGTAAACTTATTTATGATATAAAAGTGTTTGAAATGAGGATGGTAAAAAGTTAACTACTGGTTGGGAATGCGTATGGCTATTTATTATAACAGATTCTTTAAAATGACTACATTATATGTTTATGTTACTTAATTCACCTGACTATGGTATTCAGTACGAGTGTAGTGTATTTAGGTTTATGCATAAAGGACGATTTTATGAGTTTATTTTTATTTATTTAGTTTCTTATATCAAAAGTAAACTGTTTTCCAATTAAAAATTTAATTTAATTTTTTTTTATTCTGTGTACTTCCTTAAAAAATTATGTATTTATTATGTATTTTGGGAGAATACTATATATAATTTATTTAGTTGCTTATATCCGAAAGTAAACTATTTTTCGATTAAAAATCTCAAATTTTTTTTTAATTTATGTATTCTTCCTTAAAAAAAAAACATTTCTTTGGAGAATACTGTACTTTGTTATTAAATATACCCTAAATTACCAAAATCGAAAATTACTATTTCTTCCTCATTTGTTTTTCCTTGGTGCCTTATTTTTTTTTTTCTTTTACCCACCAATTTTTATTAATAAACAAATACAATATGCATAAATATATGTATACAAAGGAAAATGAATATAACACCTTTTGATTTCAAGCTTTAATATTTAAGTTTTTTCGTTTGCAAATTGGGACGAACCATTTATGAAATATCAAATACTCGTATTTCACCTCAGCATTTTAAAAATTAGTTCAAATGAATCATAAATCACCACATTACATTACTTTATAATTGTTTAAAGGATGTGCAATTTCAGCAGAGAGTAACAATAACGAAATAGAGCTGTAATAAAAGGGAGTTTTATAGATATAAAGCCTAGCCTTTTATTATATCTATAGGAAATGGGGATCCTAAAAGTTTTATGTACAATATTTTTATGGATATTAGAAGACTAGCTGGATAGAGGTGGCTTTATATTGGGCTTACTGCGAAAGAAGTATTAATTTGCAAAGTTTGAAACGTATTTAAAAGCCATGGGCTTTACTAAAGAACTATAAAGACTAGAGGTCATTTTCAGCTAGGTCCATATTGATTGTCCATATTATTTCAACAGGGCAAGGAGGGTTGTACTATAATATTTAATGCTCATTTTATAAACCTATTATATTATTATATAATGTAATTATATTATATCCCAATCAGCAATAAAATATAATCAAATTAGAAATACTGTATATTGAAAATAGAACCTATTAGGAATTTAACGTTATTTAACCTATAAAATATTAACGAAACTATTAGGAAAAATTATATTTAAGTTTCATGGCCTTATTTGGCTTAGATAATAATTATAAATCAGTTAATAACTATGATTTATTCATAATAACTTTTTTTTTTTGTTTGGATCCTTATGCTCTGTAGCTTATCGTTGGAAAGAGGGTATTTTTCCAACTGGTTTCCAACCAGTATAGGCACAGTAGGAAACTCGAGATTTATTCCGAGGGTCCGTCACGAAATAATAGTCAACCCGTCCAGGCTGGATTTAAACTGGCTCTACTTCTTATTCTTTTACTGGAACTGCTCTGTACAAAAAAGAATTATTTAAACCATATAAAAATTGTGACGCATTATCATTAGGCTTGGTGCCTCACAGATGAATTTCCACCTTGTTTGCCCACCAGATCGAATATAGTTCCATTCCTCTGATGAAACGATATATTCCTCTGGAGTGGTACCAGGTGTTCACTCCCTACCCACCGGAACACATGGTCCATTGGTCCAAATGTAGCAGTAATCCGAACCATCGGTGTACCTGAAGCCATATCTTCTGCACCATCAGGGTCTTTAAATAGCTCCTTATTTATGAAGATTGGCGATTGTTCATTTTCTCAGAGTTCGTTAAAAAAAAAAAAAAAGACGTTAATTATTAACTGATGAATGTAAGAAGGCAGATCGTAGAATATATCTTGTTAAATTTTGTTTATTGCTTAATTATTGTTGGTTATTTATTCTGTAATTTATTAGCAATGTAAACACCTACGACCCATAAAGGGCCATGGGTTCAGTACTTTGTTGGGAACCACTGTTTTTACAACAGTTATACAAGGAGGTAATTTTTTCAAGATCACGGTCATCCGCAAGATTTTCCCTCAATTAAGTTGCCCACTTTATGAGCATGGGTGGACTTCGGAAGGCTCCATAACCCAAAGGATTGACTCACGGCTACAATATGGGTATTCATGATGTGTTAAATGTAAAATGTTTTACCATGTTAAATGTTATAAGTACAGGATTGTGAGCAGCCTTATTTAAAGTCATGTTAAATGCATAAGAGCACCTAGTGGATTTTCTGAGCATCTTGTTTTATAACCTTTCCTTCCAAAACTTCATGTTATCATTAATTTCCAAGTTTTAATTAAAGTAATTTATTACAACATGCCTAATGTAATTAAAAAGTAGAATTTGTGGGAAAGTTTGGTTACTGACAGCCTTGTTGATCTTCTTACTTGTGAAGAAGAGAATCAAGATGAGCTAATTGACAAATGTCATAGCATTATTATTATCGTCATCCATTGCTTAATTAGTTATAAAAACATCCAAAACAATACTAATACCAACTACGAGTAAGTAACCTAACACAACAAATAAAATGGTGACGAGCTCAGCTGGTCTGTTGCATGACATCATTCTCCATTTAACAGACCTAGTAACAGACTCTCAACCATCTTAGATGTTATATCGTTTTAACATGGTAAAAGAAGGAAATATTTTTCCATTTAACATGCTTTAACATTTTAAACTAAAGATCCTGAATAGCACTAGTGTAACAAAAATAATTACCTGCCAGGCCGGAATCGAATTGAAGTTTACCTGCTCCCTATTCTGTAATTTACTGTCTTATTTTAGTCGCTTGAGATATCTTTTTGTGCTTTACCAATATTTTTTTGCTTGTTTTTTTCTTTATCTTTTATTTTTTTTCCTTTCATTATTTACATCTTATATTTATTAATTTAATTTTATTGGCATATTTAACAATTATACAAACAAATTAATTTCAATGAAATGTAAAAATTAACTTTTATAAATATTTATGTATATGCATATATTATAAATTTTATATCTTATATTCATATTTTCACCAATTATTTATTTGATATTTATGTTGATTTCACAGCATTGTACCCTTAAAGTACTAATGACATTATTACAAATTGTGACAAGATTCTCTGTCTTCTTTTCTTATCACAATACCTACACGATAACGTTTATATCTATTGCTTACTGGTATGACACGGTCTGATAACATAAGTAGCAAATATTTTCTCTCTTAATAATCTACCTTTTATTTATTTTTTCATTAATTAATAAAATTTTAAATAACCAATTAATCAAATTATTGAAATGTTTAAATCGTTTGGTGAATGCTGAAAACAAATTTCTATTTTTTTATATTACTTGTTAGATAAAAGAAATCCTAATAGTATTACACAACGGAGAATAACTAATGATTCGTGACTCACATTATTTAATTCATGCAAAAGAGACCCAGCTGGGCGTCGCGATGTTGAGCGATGGGAGTTGAGATCAGCCTGTGAAATATTTAATCAGTTGTGAGATAATCTCATGATAGCTGAGCCTCTGCGTGCTTCCCCCCTATTCCCTTCAGTAACTATTAAATTAGTTGTGTACTTCATCTTTCCTCCTGTCGGCAAAGTTGTTTAATGATTGAGTTTTATAAACACTAAAACTCAGTAGTACCTTTATAAGCAAAAAGCATCGGATGTTACGGTCTTAGTGTATAAAACGTTTCATTTAATTTTTCTGTGTTGGATGAGTATCGAAATTTTTAGTGGTTATTTATCTATAGGGAGATAGGTTTCAGAGATATTTTATTGGCCTTAGCCTGAGGCCACAGTAGTAATTCTTATTTTATTTCTGCACTTGTGGATGAGATCTCTATATCTTTATAGAAGAAAAATATAATTATGTGGAGAAGATGGTCGGTGGAGGGGAGGGGGATGCGAACAGCAAAAAAATAGCTATAAACAAAAAATATTTATGATGAGGTGTATATAGTTGACCGTAGATTACTGATTGGAGAAGATGATCGGGGGGTGCGGTCAGCAAAGAAACAACATGAATAAACAAAAAATATTTATTTATGCCGACGTTTCGACCTGATTTTCAGGTCTTCATCAGGGCTATAAAAACAAAAAGACAATCATTTAGAGAGAGAAAAACAATTTTATAAATAAAAATAAAATAGATAAAACTATATATATAAATAAAATATTAATAATAAAAATAAATAAATACAAATATATAAAATAAAATAATTAATAGACTAAAAATTGGAAATATACACAATAATGGAATGAAAATATAAATTAGTTGGTTACTAACTATGGACAAGACAGTAGTAGATTGATTACATTATTATTTATATACAATAAATGTGAGCAACAAATAAATGATACTGTGGAAAGAATCTATAAAGAATAAGTTAAAGAAATTAGGAAAGAACATTGTTATAAATTGCAGGATAAGCCACTAGAGTGCAGGTAGGCAAAATACGTTATATAAACAAAAATCTTTAGTTCAAAAGATTTATTTATTTTATTTTATATATTTGTATTTATTTATTTTTATTATT
>NW_027111717.1:527834-528959 GCF_000696795.3 Halyomorpha halys
TATTTATATATTAATTTTTTTCTCTCTAAATGATGGTTGTTGTAAATATATATTTTTTTGTTTATTTATGTTGTTTCTTTGCTGACCGCACCCCCCGACCATCAACGTTTCGTTCTGAATTTCAGGTCTGCATGAGTAGTACAAGAGCCGGGAAGAAAAAAATAGCAGTTATCTCACGCCAATTTTTGATTACTTTAAAGAAAACTATTTATAATTACTTGTCAAAACTGATGAGTCTTCCAAGTATGGGTAGGTGGAATAAAAAATGGCGGCTATTTCAAAACCTAAAAAAAAACATTAATTTTTTATTCGGAGTTCTATATCTTTAAAACTACCAACAACATTAGAAAATCTAAAAGAACATTATTTAAAGAAGATATTAAATTTGCTGAAATATTAGCCCTAATAGAGCTATTTACGTCTAATAGTTTTCGAGATATATTTGTGAATGTTATGAAATGTCGCTTTTTAAAAGGCTATATCTCGAGAACTATTGGATGTAAATAGCTCCATTAGAGCTAATGTTTCAGCAAATTTACTCTTCTTTAAATAATGTTCTTTTAGAAATTACTGTCTTTTTTCTCCTCTTGGACTCTTGTGCTAGAGGGAGTCGAGGCTGAGATTCTGGCCAAACTCAGAAGTAAGTTTAGCTAGAATCTCATCTTCCTTCCTTGACTTTCTAATGTAGACATGAAATTCAGGTTCAAATAGTCGGCACGAATAAATATTTTTTTCTTATTTGCTACACATTTATCAACGGTCAACCGTCATATCATTAAAAATGTCATTACTTTATTTTGCGAAATTATTAAAAATATTGGTTTATAATTATTTGAGAAAGAATCTATCAACTGAAGTATAACGCCTTCATTCTGATAAATACTATCCGTGCAGATTGAGAACTTTATCTTTACGTTAACTTAACCTAAATTTACCTTTCCATACCTACAAAATTTCAAAATATTTGAAAATTTGATTGCTTAAAAGTGCATTTGTATGTTATGTGTATTCACCTATCCAAACCTTTCGGCCAGAACCCAAATATCAAGATAGATATTTAATTAACAGTTTTGAGATTAAATCTTCACAAAAATACGTGTAATGGGACCCTCCTGCGGACATAGA
>NW_027111717.1:535721-559032 GCF_000696795.3 Halyomorpha halys
TTTTGACATTTGACTTTCGGCGATACTTAACTTATATATATATATACATACATACATACAGCTCTTGCGGCCACCAGCGACCTTTTTCATAATGAAGTACAAACTATAAATACTATTAATATAAATAAAATTAAAAATAATATATATAAAAATAAAATACCATTACAGTGGTATACTAGTACAAACTAAGTTTGTATTTGATATAATTTTACTGACTTATACAATTCTGCTAGATAATGTTTTAGTTATAAACTCATGTAATATCACTAATAGTCGTTCTCATCATGAAACAAAATATATTTGTGCTTGTACTATATAGTTTGTGTACTTGTATTTATGGACTAATATAATTTTCTGAATGTGCCAGAGGAAGAACTTTTAATTAAGATTCGCATTTTCCCTTCAATGTGAAAAGGATGCTTTAATCTTTAATTAGTCTAGACTAAAAGAAATGTGTCATTTGAGCTCTGATTACCAGCTTCCAAGTGTGTAATTAATTTTAAAAATATTTTTAGCTAATTTGTAATTTATTATGTTTTGTAAATTTCGGCAAATTTTCAATTTTACTTCAGGTGACTTAATATGTCTTCACTATGCTTAACACTAGTTTTACGGGCGTTTCTTATATACCTATTTCTATGATCACCCGTCGTATTTATTAGGTAAACATTAGTACCGCATTTTCTATTAAAAAAAAATCTATCTATTTAAATAAAGTCTGAACTGAGCAATATTAGGCTTCATGTTTAAATGAATTATTAAAACGTAAAAAGTCTTCACTATCCGAAAATAATGTCTCTTCACTTTCAATGTTTTCAGAACTTTCATCGTCAGCTTCGCTTTGGTCTAATCTATGCTGATCATCGATGTTAATAATTTTGTTCGATATTTTATGTTATCTCCTAGATTTACTCATGGTTGTTCATTATATAATTGACTGAATAGGTAATTTGCTACTGGTACAAGGACTGATTTTCTACAGTTCAAATTGGTGGGTTGAATTGATTCTCAGTTCATGGCAATATCTGGCTAACAAAGGAGGACGGAAATTAGGAAAGTTTATCCGATTAATGATATGTTCTTCGTAAATGAAATTACACCACTTCCGACCTTTGTCTAACCACAAGGAGCTGAGACCACTTAGACCTAATATTTACATGCTCTTAGACTACCCAAAGTTTCTCGGTTTAACGTGTTTGCATTTCCTGAAATCCTTAATGATTGTAAGGTTTAGTCACTTAGTATTGATTTAGTAGAATGGTGGTCTTAAAAGATCTTTTTAAATTTTTCACCTATTATCAAACCTAATCGATGAACATTTAAAATCCTCAATATTAGAAGAAATTTCGTCGTTATTAAATTGTGTAGATTGTGGATCCCATTATTTTAAAGTTACGACACATAAAAAGCTCTGTTAGAATGGTACCATAAAATGAGGACAGTTTGTGCTACATGGTGTAAGAATATGCCAACATGGAATTCAATAAATGTGAAAGTGCTCCCTGGTTATTTGCCTAACATATTAGTTTTTCCGTTTACAACGGGTCTATATTGTACCACAGCATAAAGTTAAACCATAAATTGAAAAACCTATAATATAATAGGTATAAATATAAAATAATAGACATGGCACAAAACATTAAATGCAGAAGGTTTCTAAAAACAATTTATGTAGCTAAAATATTAAAAATACAGTAAACAGATAGTAAACTATAAATAAAACAGACATAAAAAATTTAAACACGCATTATGCCGATATAATAAATAGGCTGGCCATATAAACATATATAGAAATCAGGAAAAATATTCAGAAATAAAATTGTCCAATCGTAAAAAATCAAGTTTCATTTTTTTTTTTTAATAATTTATTTATTGATATTTACAACTGTATACACATATATACAACAAGTAAATTTGCTGTAGGTGACATAGTAACATGATAAAAACATGTGGAGAATCTACCCACTGATAGAACTCCAATAACATTTCTAGAGAAGATCTCGAGGCCATCTTCTTTTCAGACGCCTAGGAGGATTATTAGGTAATGAAGGAGAAGCCAGGTTAGAAACAAGTGGATTTGGGTGGTTGAGAAGTTTATTATGGAAGGAACGGTATCTGGTTCTGGCCAAATCGGCAACATATGGAATATTGAGGTCCTGATGGATGACTTGATTTGTGACAAAGTAACGAGCATTAAGGATTTTACGAAGGATTTTGGACTGTAAGGATTGGATACGAAAGGAATTCGAAGGTTTAGTGGAGCCCCAAAGCTCAACTCTGTATGTCCAGATAGACCTTATAATAGTCATGTAGATCAGTCTTTTGTAATGGATTGGCAATTTAGACCGTTTGTCTAGTAAATGTTTAATTTAAATTGCAAAATGGATTAAAATTAGACATATCAATAAGGAGGTAAAAAAACAGCATATAAGGCATTTTGATATGTCCAAAGAGGTAATGTCGAATATAGAGTATTAGTAATACAGAGATAAATGAACGCACCACTAGTAAAAGACATTAATTTAAATAATGTGTTTATCAACAATTTTTAGACTGTATGTGTGTAGATGACAAGATTTTCAATATGGAAATTGATAATAATGACAAATATGAGGTAAATGTGATTACAGGATTTTTAAATGTATACTTATAACATAAAGATAAAAATAATTTACTTGTTTTTTGTTGCACAAAAAAACAAAAACAAATGTTGCACAAGCACAAATATAGAATAGCTTATATATAAGAAGATGGTCAGGGTTGCGGTCAAAAGAGAAACAAAAATAGTTTACAACTATTACATTACATAGTTTACAACTATTTTAATAGTTGTAAACTATGTAATGTAATAGTTGTAAACTATTTTTGTTTCTCTTTTTACCGCAACCCTGACCATCTTCTTATACATCAATTTTTACGGTCAACTAAATATAAATATATAGAATAGTTTATATTCTAATTGGAAGTTTTTCACCTCAACAATTTAAAAAAATTAATTTTTTAAACTTCCTAAAACGAAAATTCAGAATTACTTTTTCCGTTTAACATCATTCTATATTGTACAAATCAACAAGTGTTATTTATTGGTTCATACAAAACAACATTTTTATTCACCTACCATCTGAAGTATTATTTGTGTAATCTCATTATCATAACTGTTTTGGTTTTTTTTTTTTTTTTTTTTTCCGAACCCTCTAAAAACAGAAATAAAATGTGAATTAGTAGTGCATTACTGTGCAAGAAAGAAAAGTAATTCGTGTTGTGTCTTACCTTTTACTACCTTTGGTATTTTAAGGTTACCTGTTATATTTAATTTTGCATATGTGTTATCCATTCAGGAGCTATTTTGAGTCCGGAGGTGAGGGGCCTCCTCGTGTTGTATAAAAAATAAAATAAAAATAAAAATAAAGATAAATAAAAAATAAAAATAATAAAGACAATAGATAATGGTGAAATGATAAGAGAAACAGTCTGAAATCAAAAGAAGTGTGAGGGAGGGGGTTGGGGTGCATCAGAAGATGGAGCTATGAGGTGATGTTAATAGGGTTTTTGGGACCTTTCCTGCCCTGCCACCTCGCAGGAAGGGGGGATGGGGTGATAGACTGGAATACTGGATTGAAGGAAGCAGGGAGACTGTCGAAGAATTTAATGTGTCTCCGTGTGATGTGCTGTTGTACAGTTTCTAACTGTAGTTCGTTATGAATGTGTGCCATGTAACGTCTTTCAAGAGATGTCCCTCGACATATCTTCTGTAGTGTGCTGTTTTGGTATTGTAGTAGCTGTCTTCATATCAAGTTATCAATAAATTAAGTTCACTTGTTGTGGTGGGATTGTGCCACTTTTTTTTTTCTATAATTTTATGTATTCTCAGCGGCATAAGTCCAAAGCGAGACATAAAATAACTTTTTTTAAAAGTCATTGTCATTAATTGTAAAAGAAATAGTATATTTATACAGTTAGGATTAGGCTCCTGAGTTATTGGAATTGGTTATTCTTATGTATGTATTAATTAAATCTAACTCCCTATTATAGGTAGATTTAGGGTATAAAATAGATTATATTTTTCAAAAAGCAGTCAGGAATAAAAAAAAATATTTGCATAATATAAGGTAATACTTATGCAAATCCAGAAGGATTTAGAGGTTCAGTCGGAGCACTTAATGTAGGGGATTATGCCCTCTGTTTCCCCAGTGATTTTTTCCACTTTCATTGATTCATTCCATTCAACAACCCTTTATTTCTAAATATTGGGATTGAGTTTGGTTTAATGGATTTTTTTAATCTAAATTTCACTTTAATTTGGTAGTCTTTTTTATTTGAAGGATTTTTCTCTGATGAAATGTCATTTTGAATGCTATTATTACGCTCTGATAACTCCTTTTATCTTTATAGGGTTGTCATGTTTATTGGAATTCCATCCATCCTCGGATTTGTTATATGAATTTCCAATGGCTGGTTTTTTGGGCTAAACATATTTTTTTAATAGAGTTCCATATTGTTCATGTTGCTAACTCCTACAGGACTCGCTGCCCATAAGTAGAAGTATTTTTAATTTTCTTTATTAAAATTTTGACTTTATTTTTAATTGGAGGAAGATAGTCTGAGTGGCGGTCAATAAAGATGTAAAAATAGTAACCAAAACTATTTATTGTTAACCAGCGTTAACCATTTTGCAGGGCTTCGTCAGGTCTGATAAGAATGGAGTTCTGCTACTAACTGAGTTGGTATAACAATAAATAGTTTTTTGAAAGGAGTATGGTCCGGGTGCGGTAAAAAAAAACTCAGATAGTAGATAATTATACTATTTTATTGAGCCAACGTTTCGCCCCACGTTGCAGGGCTTCGTCAGGGCTGTTTTTACGGCAGTCAAAAAAAAAAAAAAAAAAAAGGCAATAGTTTTTTGTAATAAATAGTATTTTGTTACTATTTTGATACCTTTATTGACCACCACTCCTACTAACTCCAAGGACCCGATTTCGAATACGGCTGGGCAGAAAATTGTTTTATGTTACACTGTAGCTGTGAGTCAACTCCTGTAGGTTCTGGAGCCCTCCCAACCTCTTAAATTGGGTAAAAAAGTTCTAAATTTCATAAAATAATCTTACAAGTTGCATACTTGATTATTTTCTAAAATAAAAAGTAATCACATTGACGACAAATGTCTTATCTATAATTTACGAAACTAGAGGACATTTTTGTTGAAAAATGTGGATAAGTACAATAGTTGATATAAATAGTAAATCCAGACATATTAATATCGTTACAAATATTTTTGAAAATTATGAAAAAGGTGGTCAGGGTTGCGATCAAATGAGAAACAGAAATAGTTTACAAATATTTATTTTCCGACGTTTCGTCCTACTTTGTAGGGCTTCATCAGGGCTGTTCAAGTAATTAGCTTCGGAGACTTTTGATGAAGCCCTAAAAAGTGGGGCGAAACGTCGGTCAACTATTTCTGTTTCTCTTTTGATTGCAGTTTAAAAAAGGTTTTTACAATAAAAAGTTAATTTGTTGTCCTCTGTATACATATTATACATACATACCTGGTGGTTAGGAAAAAAAAAATATTGAATTTGAAAAAGGTGTACCTTGAGAATTATTAAACATAAACGATTATTTTGGTACTCAAATTGATGCTCGTTAAATACACTATAAAATATTTTACAGTGATGTTTCTGATATATTTAATACTTTAACAGTTATTGGCAACAAACCTAAAAATATTAGGATACTTTGAAAAATCTACCATTAGGTATACAGATCCCAAGGGAGTGATAAACTCCCTAAAAAAATCATTGTGTTTTCAAATATTTCTAGAAAAGAATCCACCAACAGAAATTGGATTACACTTTCAAACCTTGACATGTTTAGCACATACCTAAGAATTACTAACCATTCACTCTATGAGACCCGAAGATAAATTTGTTTACTGATTAAACTTCGGTCCTTTTCCCACAATTTGCTAATTATGCACCTTTTTCTTTCAAGGTCTTAAATCGATTGAATTAGTATCAGTCAGTTTTTTTTTTCTATAAGCCTTATTGCGTTCTTGGGTAATTTTGATCAATCATTTATGTGTTAATACAAATGAAAAACTGTTAATACAAATGAACCTAATGTTGATAAAATAGTTAAAAAAAGATTGGACGAATTTAATGTTGAACTCCGTGATCTATGAGGTCATGAAATTATATCCTAATTAATGTTGTTGAAAGAATCATAAAATTCAAAAGTCTCTGAAGAAGGAAATTGTAAGCATGATATGTTCAAGGCACCTCAATCAATCAGCCATCTTCCGGTTTAGAAAAAAAGGAAAATGATGTTTCATCGTAGATTCCGACTATTGCACATTTACTAGAAAAACTGTCTAAATTGCCAATCCATTACAAAAGACTGATCTACATCACTATTATAAGGCCTATCTGGACATACGGAGTTGGGCTCCACTAAACCATCAAATTCCTCCCGATTTCAATCCTTACAGTCCTAAATCCTTCGTAAAATCCTTAACGCTCCTTACTTTGTCACAAATCAAGTCATCCATCAGGACCTCAATGTTCCCTATGTTGCCGATTTGGCCAGAACCAGATACCGTTCCTTCCATAATAAACTTCTCAACCACCCAAATCCACTTGTTTTTAACCTGGCTTCTCCTTCATTACCTAATAATCCTCCTAGGCGTCTGAAAAGAAGATGGCCTCGAGATCTTCTCCTCTAGAAATGTTATTGGAGTTCTATCAGTGGGTAGATTCTCAACATGTTTGTATCATGTCACTATGTCACCTACAGCAAATTTACTTGTTGTATATATGTGTATACAGTTGTAAATAACAATAAATAAATTATTTAAAAAAAAATTCTGTGGTTTAAGCACCAGTAATAATGCTAATATAAAAAAATAAAAATAAAATAATAATAATAAATAAATAATCCTACTTTAAATGTGAATTTTGTGCCTAGGTTAATAGATACGAGTTATAATAGATACCACACCATTAAAAAAAAAAAAAAAAAAAAAATTAAAAAATAATGAAACTCTCCAGCTCTACATTTGTGAGGATACTTACTAGAAACGGTATCTATGAAGGGTATCAGAAAAACAAAGGAGCGGTTGTACAGATTCTGACCTCGAATACTCCGATGCTAGAACAGCACAGTTCATAGTATTTTAAATAAAGTTTCAGTTTATATTTATTTTTTAAATTCTGTAATATTACATTGTGTCGTATACAGGCAATGGTAATAGAGATAAGGAGCACATTCTCGGCATGTTTACTGCGATATAATTTAAATAACAAATTAACAAAATTAGAAAAAGGATAACAATTAAAACAAAATTAAACTTAAAATGTAAAATAACATCTTAAACACATTCCTATATACATTCAGCGTGGGGAACTCCGAATCTAGCTTATCCCCCGTTTTTGAAAGAAAAAAGCAGTACATTGTGAGATCCCTGCGCTTCTCTCTGAACCTTGTTACTTACGTTAAAAGCCATTGGAAGATGAATGAGGGCGCTGGTCGTAGAAGCTCAGGACTAGTGTGAAGAATCTGGCCATTGTCAGAACTTTAACATAATTATTTACAATAGGTCTCTAGGCCATTGCCGTTTCAACCTTTGGGAAAGATTGAAGAGATGAGTTGTAGTAGACTATCCCAGAGGGAATGGGGTGATGAGTGAAATGTGATGAATTTGGAATTAATAATGTCTAAAATAGATGGGAAATTAAGGTCACGATGTAGGGTATTGTTGGTTACATAGTAAGGAGCACTGACTATTGCTCCAAAGACTTTGGATTTCATTATACATTTTTGGTCACATCCTTTAATTACTGATCAAATTAACTATTATAACTCCGGTCATTTATTTTTTGTTGTATATTAATAATATTTATATACAACAGACCAAATTTGATAAATTTAATACTGTTTGAGACATCAATGCGTCAAGCGGCTTGACAAATTATGTCATAATACTGACAGGTGATAATAATACATCCTAATTATCCACTCTCTAATGAGTGATTGAGTCCATCATCCTGACCTGTTCAGTCCCAATACAGGCTTTATAATAATTTCAGTCTCTTTTCTGAATTCGAAATACTTATAAATAACTAACGGAATAAAATGAAAAATCGAAGTATAGAAAAAAAATATTATCCACCGACAATGTCCCTTCTGTTATTCCATTTTTTGAGTAGGATTATTTTAGTTTTTTTTTTGTTATGACTGGTACTAGAAACATGGCAAATCGGAGTTTAATCTTACCCAATAGAACCCAATTTAAAAAGCTCAAGATAAACAATTTTCGCCGATTGATTGATAAGAGTGGTTTTAGTATCTATAAAATCTCACTTTATTTTCAAATAAAACAAAATTTAATTGTTGTACATTTATAAAACATAAGTTTATGTATTAGAAAAAAATCATTTACACACTTTATTTTCGAATAAAACAAAATTTTACTGTCGTACATTTATAAAATATAAGTTTATTTTTAGAAAAAATCATTTACACAAGAATATTACGCTGGAAAAAAAAATTGTCTATGGCTTTTTTCTAGGGATCATCGAAACCGGTGAGTCCTATCGACTATCCATCATATAATAGAGAAGTGCACATTATTACATCTATCTTTTGTAAATAATGTACGTTGTAGATAGGTTACACTAGAAAACTCAAGAGAATTAATTGATTAGATAATAAAACTATTAAAAGAAAAATAATTTTAAACAAAATTATAAGGATTATATTTAAATCATGGTTAAAAAAATTCATGATCCCTGAATATGGCAAATAGATTGTTCCAAGCATGGGTACAGTAATTTTCTGGATTCAAAAACAGGGTTTGGGTGGTTCGGGAGTTTATAATAGAAGGATTGATATCTGTTTCAGGCTTGATCGGTTACATAAGAAACATTAAGGTTTTTGTGGATGATTTTATATGTGACAAAATAGCATTGGGGATTTTACGGAGGATTTTGGATTGTAAGGATAGATACGCAAGGAATTCGAAAGTTTAGTGGAGCCCCAAATCTCAACTCCTTATATCCAGATTGGCCTTATTATAGTCATGTATATTGGTCTTTTCTAATGAATTAGAATTTTGGACCGTTTGTCCAGTAAGTGCTGTAATAGTCGGAATCGATGTGCAGTTTCCTTTTCTTTCAGTCTTGTGTGAGGATAACCTGGAATCCTCATATATCCAGAAAATTTTATTTATAATCAAATGATACAGGCGTGTAAAGGAACTACCCATTGGTAACACTCTGATGAGGTTTTTACATTAGCAGGTCTCGTGGCTATCTTCTTTATAGGTGCCTCGGAGGATAGTCAGGAATGGCAGAGGAAGCAAGATTAGAAACTAGTGGGTTTGAGTGGTTAGGGAGTTTATAATGAAAGAAATGGTTTCTGGTTCGGGCTATATGTGTTACACATGGAACATTAAGGTCTTTATGTATGATTTTACTTGTGACAAAGTAAGGAGCATTAGGATTTTGGATTGTAAGGATTGGATAAATTCGAATGGATAGAGGAATTCGAAGGTTTAGTGGAACCCAAAGCTCAACTCCGTATGTCCAGACAGGCCTTATAATTGTCACGTAGATCAGTCTTTTTGTAATGAATTGGAAGTTTAGGTCGTTTGTCAAGTAAGTGCTGTAATAGTCGGAATCGACGTGCAGTTTCCTGTATTTTCAGTCTTGTGTGAGGATTCCATGTCAGTCGTTTGTCAAGATGCAGTCTTAGTAACGGAAAAAGAAATCTATATTTAAAAGTATTTGAAGTTATTCATTGTATTATGAAAAGTAATTTTGGTGAGAAGAGGATGACGCCAGTTTCACTCTTAATGCCACATGTTATCTTGTATCTTGCTGAATTGGCATAAGATTGACTGGTCAGTTATTTAAATGTATTCCAGACACTGGTTTTTGAAAATTAAGTATATCTTTTTTTAGCTTTCTTTGTATTAATAGACTAATATTTTGGTTCTGTAATGAGTAAAATTCTTTGCCATTCTATTTGCTTTGAATAACCACGCTACTATTTACATTTGAAAGTTTAAAGCAGGCCCAGATGTGGCTTCTTTCTCGAATGCGCCATTGAACCCGTTGAACCCTTTCTCTTCCTCTCGCATTCAGAGCAGGCTGACTCACTTCTCCTTTATCGATCTTCATTAATAGGCTTTCGCAGCATCCTAGTGGGAATGATATCGATCTGTTTTTGTTACTGGTATGGTCTTTAAGCTGTACTATTTAGGAATGTACTGCGAGTCGGTCTATAATATCTTTTGTAACAGACGGATCGTTAAAAAAAATAAAATCCTGTGAAACAAATTAAAGTTATCTAATAGCAGCGAGGTTAGGGGTGGGCATGGAGAAGTATTGCTACCAGTATGTGGGGTAAAAAAATAAATTGTTCGTTTAGCACATGGTTCCCGACAGGTGTTCCGTGGACCATAGGTGGGTCGGGAGAGCCTTAGGATGAGCCATGGAATTTTTTTTTTTCGGTTAAGATTCCCATTGGAGTCCTATACTGCCTAACCATGGTTGGGGTCAAAGTTCTTCATTTTGTGTGACCGCCACTAAATGAAAAAAGTCAACGCCCGGCCGGATTCGAACCGGCATCGCCAATAGACTTGTGTCTTAACCGCTAAGCTATGGGCGTATCATATTTTACCTTTCTTGATGTCTGAGTACTAGTTGAACCTATAACATATAAGTGCACTATAAAAGTGCTTACTTTTAAATCAATGCTCATTTTCCTGGGGAGTCAAGGTTAGGAGGAGGAGTGGTCCGTATAAGTTTAATTTCAGGTTTAGATCCACTGACTTAGATGATATACAAGTGTACTTGTATTGATTCATACACTTATAATGAAAGATTTTCATATTACATATAGAATAGGTTAGTAACATGATAAAATTGGTAATATGATAAATATCCTGAAATAGCGAGGTACGATTTAAACAAACAAAAAATCAACAATCCTAAAATTACATAATTATTTTATTTTTTAACGAAAACTCTTAATAATATAAATTGGACGACATTCAGTTGAAAAGCGTTCTTTCGAGAGTTATAGTGAAAGCCTAAATAGGCGTGTAAAAAAAATTTTTAGAACAATATGAAATGTACATTCACTCAAAACTTTTTTATATTTAACATTTTAAAAATTTGCAAAGAATTAAAAGTAGTGGCTGACACAATTTAGTGTAATTATTAATAAAAAAAAAAAAATTCTGAATACGTAACTACAAATTTAGGTATAAATATATACACAACTGTTCATGGTTTTTTTCATATATGTATACACAAGGGTGGTCTGAAAAGTTTCCGACCGCAACGTGAAGATGGCAGCACTCTTAAATAAAAGTGAATTTCGTTGTTCATTTGATGACAGTTATCCACCAAAGTTTAGCAATTTTGGATTAATGTGAGTGATTTGAAGGGCAATACGCAATCAAAGATGAGTTGGATTTTTATGGAAGAAGACTCTGGATCATCATATACCACAGTGAAATTTTAGGCAGCTGAATTTAAACGTGGCCGTAAGAGCTTGGGAGACGATGAACGTTCGAGACATCCAAAAATTGCAACTACCGACGAAAACATCGCCAAAGTTCACCAAATGGTGCTAGACGACCGCCGAATTAAAGTGAGAGAGATAGCAGAGGTTATGAACATGTCAAAATAATGTGTTTGTTACGTATTAAATCAACATTTAGATATGAGAAAGTTGAGAAAGTTTAGGCGCAATATATCCGAGGCATATATATTTGTTGCCGATTAATTACTGTAGATGAAACTTGGATACACCATTATACCGAATGCCCGAAACAAAACGTCCAAACAGTGGACTGCAAAGGGGAAACCTGCTCCAAAAAAAGCAAAAAACCATCCCTAACCATTTTTTGGGATAGTCATGGAGTTATTTTAAACAACTATCTTCAAAAATAAAAAATTGCAGAAAAGAATTTTGAATTTTGTTAGGTCGGGAACTTTTCAGTTCCACCCTCGTACGTATGATGTCAGTCAAAACGATAGAGAAAAAACCAATTGGACCTCATTAAACCCACATTTTTGGAACATATATTCCTCTTCACCCCAGTCTCATTATTAAATGTATTTTCATTTTACGACTTATGAAAGTATTTGCTACAATTTATTTTTTATTTTTATTAGGGTTTTTTTTCTCCGAGTTTTTATATTTAAAATATATAAATTAATTATATATTATATGATAAATAATAAGGGGGAATATAGATCTTAGTGTTTATAATTTTAACAGTAATACATGTTTTCAGAAATAAATCTTGAATATAATGTTAATTTATATATTTTAGATATATAAGCCCTCAAGAAAAAAAAAAAACTTAGTTAAAAACAGCTAATAAAAATATTAAAAAATGAATTGTAAAAAGTACTTTCCCAAAAAGGTAGAAATTAGTCTACTAAATAGCGACTTGCTATTTTTACTAATTAATTACAAGTAGTATCGAGTTTAAAATACGACTTAATAAAAAACATTTAAATACATTGCGCATACATGTTAATTGGATAAATTTCATCTGACTTTCAATTTTATTTTTAAAACGTATAGTTGCTATTTAATAAAAATAACGTGAAATTGTTGGAAGTGAGACGTTTTAGAAAAGTAAGCAAGCTCTTTTTACTTTATTGTAATTTAAGTAGAGGTGTGGATGGTGTATCATGACAGATCACATGTAAGATCGAACTTATGTCGGATCATTTTACAAAGAAAAAAGAGATCGATTATGTGCAACCGTTTTGTCCAATAACCTAATGTGTCTGCAGGTACATAATGGTCGAATTCCGCTACCTTATATAATCGATATAAGTGTTAACCATTTTTATGTATATGTTTCTCTAAGTTAAGTATTGGCGAAAGCACAATGTCAAAAAAGAGAAGAAGGAAAAAGATCTAACTCGCTTGAACTGTTGTAAAATACTGATCTATTTGCGGAGCCTGTCCGTCTATATATATACAATCGGTCAGCTGTTCTCGATCAGCTGATATGGACCTGTCAGCTGACAGTCCGTAACTTCTATTGTGAACCATATTATGGAGAGAAATAAGCTTCTATATCGTTTCTTCTAATAACTGATAAGAGCGTTAATAGAAAGTTATCGAACCCATTTCTTACTCAACTGACCGAAATAAAAACCAAATGGCATAATTCCTTTTATGAGGAGACACTTTCCTTTTTATTGGTGGAGAACAGTTTTCCCAATTGGTCGTTCAAACTTTTAAAGTGATACTCCCAATAACATTATGGATACTCTTGGTCTTTTTTTAAAACTATTTCTTGCATTGATATTTTTTTTTTTCGTGGAAAATATTTTTATAAATAAATAAGTAAATTCTGTATTTTTTTTAATGACTTTTGCGAAATAGTGATTAAATTTAGTCATGACTTAGTTAATTATGAGGCAAAAAATTTAGAAAACAAAAGTAATGAAGTTAGGACTTTCATCTCCTCCTACTAGGGCAATCTGCAGGAAAGCTCCATGCTACGTAAGGAGAGACTAGAGACGGAAGTCTGTTCTTCTTTTACTGTTTTTTTTTTCATTTGCATGTTTTTTGTTGATGAACTAAAAGTATTTTTATTGAAAGAAATAAAATGAAGAAACAGGACAAAGAGAGATTAACAAAAAAAAAAAAACTATAGAAAGAAGATAAAATTAGGATAAAAGAACCAAAGCAATTAAACAAAATAAAGTCATATACTATTATTATATATTGTTTACATGTTATGCCTATATGATGAAAGATTAAAAAAAAGATTTGATTAAGTATGCTGTGTAGCTGGCAACCTAAGGAAGTTGGGCAACCCAACTTTGAATAAAGTTTTTCCGTTATATTTGATCGGCTTGTGTGTAATATAAACAAATATCGGGCTGTAAGTATCGAAAAACTGTAAGTAAGTTTAGTTGCAAATATGTTAGATGGGACCTAAACATGGATAAAATTAATCAAGTACCGAAGTTGCATAATTGATTTTTGTTAGTAGTAATTAGAAGTTCACTTAAATGCAGTCGCGCTCGGAAGCTGTTAAACCTTTGGAATTATTATGGTTTGCTTTGGTTGTACATTTCTTTGACAGCCTTTATATTAGTTTAGTGTGTAGATGGTTCTCTAATCATTAGATTTTGAGTGTCCTTGATTAATAACCCTCTTTGAAATAACCAACTATATACTACCTAGAATTGTTGTGATTTCGTATATTAAATAATAAAAATTTAATTTGAAAGAGAGAGGAACATAAGTAATAGTGGTGATGAATTCAGTTCATTCCATGTCTACCAAAAGTATTGTACTCGTATATCAGGAGGGTCATTCTACGTCAACTCAACACACTTTTGAACCTTAATATTTAATAATTATGAGAGATAGTTGACTGTGGATGATAAATGAGGAGATGGTTGGGGATGCGGTCAATGAAAAACACAAATAAGTACGATTAACTTATTTTAATGTGCCAACGTTTCGGCTAGAGTTTCTAGCCTTCTTCAGGGCTGTTCGCTGGAAGATCGAGCACCTAATTATAAGGCTTATTAATTAATTAAGATTAATTAATTAACTAATTATTAGCTGATTAGGCGCTCGATCTTCCAGCGAACAGCCCTGAAGAAGGCTAGAAACTCTAGCCGAAACGTTGGCACATTAAAATAAGTTAATCGTACTTATTTGTGTTTTTCATTGACCGCACTCCCAACCATCTTCTCCTCACTTAATATTTAATGTTTTTATAAAAATTTTGTCGATATGTTGCTGTAGGTATAGACTCGGAATAATGTGAAATTTTATTAAAATATATTTACTTGTTTTCGAATCTCAGAGCTGGTTAAAAACAGAGAACTAGTTTTTGAATTGCTGCAGAAGATTTCCTAATTTAGCTAAAGATATGGGATTGGTGTCATTGTACAGTATATTCCATGCCCTTTCATATGATATACAACACTAATTAGTTAATATAAATTACCATTTAGCTTAACATTGGACCCATTACCGTCCCCCATTTATATTTTACCCATTTATTACTTGATCTACATCAACACACTATTCAAGAAATACATTTGAATATTTATACTTTTTGAGAAAAATGAAATAAAAATTTTAAATTGGGTTTTGAGAATTTTTCTCTTATTTTATTTCGGCTGACTCCCATTGGGGTCCTATATTCCCTAACCATGGTTGGGAGTCAAAGTTTTTCATTTTGTGGGACCGCCACTCAATGAATTAAGTCAACCCCCCAGGCCGGATTCGTACCGGCACCGCCAATAGACATTAAACTGGTTAAACTTATGGTTAAACATTAAACTGGTCCTAAACAAAGAGCTACGAGCGGCCATTGTCTTATCTTAACCTATATAGTGTTGCATATCACATAAAAGGGCGTGGAATATACTGTAAAAAGAAACCTTTCCCATATCTCTAGCTAAATCAGGGAAGCTTTTACAGCGATTCAAACATTTATTAAATTCCTATATGAGGACTTCTGTGTGAAATATAATTAAAAATCTGTGATGGTAACGTTCAGATGAGAGTTGAGTTAATCATAATGCAACATAGTTGAACATTTTAATTATAAATAATATTTCTTAAAGTGATGTTACAACAAAATGGTATAATTTCAGAGATTAGATTACCTCAAGTAGGAGAAAAATACTCCGATATGTTGTTAAATGAAATTTAAATAATAAAAAATGTAACCAAAATAAAATAATAATAAAAAAAAATGAATGAATGAATTTTAGAAATATCAACAAGAGTTAACGAAACAACATAAGTTTCATAACAGACCCAAAGAGGTGATACTCAAGGTGATAAAACATTACATTTTGCTAAGGTGAGAGATAAAAGATTGAACAAATGAATGCAATTTTTTTAAAAGCTAATTTGTTAGATGATATACATTATTAACATTTTTGACAACATTTTCATTAAGAAATTGATATAGTTAATCATAAGGCAACGTAATACATTATTTTCATTGTATATGAAACTTGTTACTGTGATTTTACTACAAAATGATATAATTACAGAGATTAGATTACCTGAAGGAGGGGGTGCCCTAGGTAGATACCCTAAACGTTGTTGAATGAAATAAAGATGTTTTTATGATATAATTCTTAGAAAATTATCATATATAATTTATTATTAAAAGTATTAATCTTTCCTCTCATCTTCCATAAGAGAATTCCTCTGTTCCTTTGAATTAAAAATACTTCATCTCTAGCAAGGCTCTACACCTGGAATACTCTTGAGTTAATTATAAATTAATTCAGTAGTAGATCTTTATGTGCTCTCTGTATATGCAAATCCGCCTTTATTAATATTTAGCATATCATTTTGTCCCATGATGACGCTTTCATCTTGGATTAGGTTCCTTTGATCTGCATGATGATGAGATCGTTTTGGAACAAGACGCTGAACGCCCAATCAAGCCTCATTTGACGTATACACTGCTTAAATGCTCAATTATATTTTAATTATCTTTATTATAGTCAATTGAGACTGATGTCAATAATGGCCGTGGCCCATTGCCAAGTATAATCTATTTTTATATATCTGATAAAAAAACATATTATATGAAAGGACATTCTTTACTTATATATAAGTTTCATTATTTGATTATGTGTATTTTTATAGTTACTTTTTTTTAAACTTCAATTGATAATGAATTTGAATTCAAAAATAAATAATTTGTCAACATCCACATAACAGCTATATATTTTTTTCTTTATTGCCAGATAGGCCTGACTTGGTGATAGGAATAGTTGGTTAGTTTTTTTTTAACAGTTGGTAAGGGAGGATAATTTTCCCGTGCAAAGACACCCCTAACTATTTAATAGGCTATTATTAACAATTATAAATAATAAAGATGAATTGTAAAAAAATGATTACTTAAAAATTATAATATTTAAATAATTAAGAATGAAATAGAAAATAACAAACAAATACAAATGATATTTAGAAATTAATAATTAGCATATACTGAAAAAAATACAGAGAAAAAATAATGATAATTAAAATAAATAAATGTAGAGTTTATTAGAGTAACAAAAGGATTGTCTCACACTTTTTTATTATTTTTAAACTTCTACGTTTCAGCCATTTCGGCCATTCTCAAGGATCTATCAACTTATTCACACTTTCACAGCCAACATTGGTTATCACACTATTGTAGGCTCTTATGCCTTTGCCAAATATCATCAGTCAATAACCTACTATTATCACAGATTTGACGAACTGTTCGTCAAATGCTCATTTGTTAAGCATTGGAAGCATGTATTTGTCAATTTCTATCGGGCTATATACACGAGTGTGGCCCTTCCTGAAGTGCGAGCTAAGTTCTGTCACACCTAGCTGTGGTGCTCACTCTGAATAAAGTACAAGAGCCCAAGAGGGAAAAAAAGGCAGTAATCTCACCTCAATTTTTGATTACTTAAATGAAAACTATGTATAATTAATGGTCAAAATTGATGAGTCTGCCAAGTATAGGTAGGGGGAATACAAAATGACGGCTGTTTCAAAGCGATAAAAAAAAAAAAATTTTCATTCGGAGCTCTATATCTTAAAAAGTAAGAACAACACAAGAAAACCTAAGAGAACGTCATTTAAAGAAGAGTAAATTTGATAAAATATGAGCCCTAATAGAGTTATTTACGTTAAATACTTTTCGAGATATAGCTTTTTAAAAAGCAACATTTCATAAAAATGTTGTATGGAACGTACTGAAAGATCAGTAGTTAGTATATTTATTTTGAACAATCTATATTTCAAAACCCATTTGACGTACAGATGTCTATTTGCACTCAAATTAAACCTAGTTTAATGAGATATAAAGTAGTTTATGATGTTTATCTTCGTAGGAGTAATAGGTTACATGAAATTTTCTAAAATAAATTGATTTATAGTTGTTCGGACATATTTTCATTTGCCCAATTTATGTTCATATCTGAATATCATAAAAACTACTACCTCTACGAAGATAAGTGTCATAAACTACTTTTTTAGTAAGTTAAATTTCCTTTATTTTGAGTGTTGGCAGACATATGTGTCTTATGGATCTAGAGATATATTTTTTCAAAAATCCTACATTTTATACGAACAACTAGAAATTAACATTTTGTGAGTTTATTTTGTCAAATATCATAAAAACTACTAGTCCTACAAAGATAAACATAATAAACTATTTTGTAGTAAATTTAACTAGCTTTAATTTGAGCGCTGACAGACATCTGTACGTTCAATGATTTCTGAAGTGAAATTTTTCATAAATCAAACTTATCGTCCGAACAATTATAAATCAATTTATTTTAGCAAATATCATGAAAGCTACTATTCCTACGAAAGTAAAAGTCATAAACTTCTTTATAGTCCATTAAACTAGCTTTAATTTGAGTGCTAATAGACATCTGTACATCACATAATTCCTGAGATATAGATTTCTCAAAATAAATTAAATAACTACTAATCTTTCAGTAGATTTTTAAGAAAATTTGTTTTTTAAAAAGCTGTATCTCGAGAACTATTGGACGTAAATAGCTCTTTTATTTAATATTTCAGCAAATTTACTCTTCTTTAAATAATGTTCTCTTAGATTTTCTAGTGTTGTTGGTAGTTTTTAAAACCCGAATGAAAAATTAATGTTTTTTTAAGGTTTTGAAACAGCCGCCATTTTTTATTCCCCCTACCTATACTTGGCAGACTCATCAATTTTGACTAGTAATTATACCTAGTTTTCATTAGAGTGATCAAAAAATGGGGTGAGATATCTGCCTTTTTTTCTTCCCGGCTTTTGTACTATACCTCTGTTTACTAGTGAACTTTTGTTTACTCGAATTCTCCTGACTCCTGGAACACTAAATGGCTGTTACTTTAGCAGGAGAATTTAGCAATTTACATACTTCAAACAGTTTAGCGTTTCAATTCATTAATATTTAGTTCAAAGTTGGAAAATAAGGAAACTGCGATTTCCATTTCTGTTGTTATTCAACTTAATATAAAAAAAAAAAAAGTTAAATAATTATAATTTAAATAATAATTTTAACAATTAACTACAATAATTGTTGATAGGATCAAGTGATGAAAAAAGTATACGCTTATAAACTTTTAATATATATATTATGATTTAGTGATATATGTG
Organism: Halyomorpha halys; assembly: GCF_000696795.3. Taxonomy (NCBI): domain Eukaryota; kingdom Metazoa; phylum Arthropoda; class Insecta; order Hemiptera; family Pentatomidae; genus Halyomorpha; species Halyomorpha halys. The sequence goes on from NW_027111717.1 coordinate 554,896, forward strand.
ATTAAATGATTTTTAGTTCACCATTTGGGTATTCTGTTTTGTTATTAGCTTATATAATAATCAAATATTTTGTTGATTGTTATTATCAATTATTACTACAATGGTTGTTAAATTATATACTTTACAGGCCAACTCTATTTGTACGGCGGTTGCCCCATAAACAAATTATTATTATTATTATTCATATACATACCATTTTTTTCCTATTTATCTATTTGTACTATTTACTGTAACCCGTAGATGCACCAGCCCATTGTGTATAACCACTTTCAGTAGCGTTTCACGATCAATAACCAGTGGTACTCCAGAGTTCACTGGGTCATATCTTAGTATTATCGAAATTGAAAAAAAAAATCCGAATAGAGTATTTTTTTATCTTTATGAAAAAAGGAAGGATGTACTTTGTAGGGGACTTATGATGGATTTATCTAAGGAAATAAAATGAATACACATAAGTAACTCAGAATATATTGCAATGATTCATTTATATATATTTATTATAAATTTATATATATATTTATTTTTGGTAGCAACTACTGAATTTTTATATAATTAGAAGTATTCCCTTTAATTACATTAGAACATTAATTGTCATAATTTATTCATTTATCGCTGTTACTTATGTGTAAAAAAAGAAATTTACTAATGAACAATGAATTCTCAATAAATAAATATAAATTAGAGCTACCAACAATAAGTATGTTTATTTTACTTCTTTGTTTTATTAAATCAATATATTTATGCGGTATGTTCAAGTAGCATAAACTTAAGAATATTCATAAAATAACCGTTTTTATGAATTTTTTCTGCCATTTTTCAAGGTACTCTAAAATTACTAGATTTACTTCAAATTACTCCCTAGTAGTCCCTACTCACGTTGCTGAATTTTAATTTATTTAATTTAAATATTATTTTTTTTAATAAGCACTTTTTTAAATTTAAGTTGTGGACGTTACTCAGTTACTCAGATTTTAAAATTATAATTAACAACCATTTCTTAATAAATGTAACATGATGGTAAATTTGATGATGGTTCTACGATAACTCCAGAAGTTTGTATACTCAGCGTATTGATGAATGAAGGATAAAAAGAAGATTAGAAAAAAATTATCACGTTTTATTTTTAATTGAGTTTTGGTTTTAATGGATTCAAAATGAAAAGTTGTATTTTTAATGTAAGGTAGAATGCGAAATAGAATTAATTTTGCCGGTTTCTAATTCTCTATAAGAATGTAAATCTTCATTCTGAATCAATATCTACCTATAACTCAATTTTAAAAAAAAACAAGTGATATCTCTTTTTTTATCCTAGCACTTCAAACGAAGTTATTGTAATTGTTGGTGTTTATTATGTAATCTGTTATTCATTCCATGATTTAATGGTACCCATAACTATGATTAGGAAATTTGTCAAGCTCTCTCTCTTGCTCAAAGTATTATGGGTCAACCGTTAGAACATTTTTCCCTTGTTGTCCCTTTGGCTCATATTTCGGTGTTTTCTTTTGTTATAAGATATCGGATGAGGTACGGAATATCCAAGTTTAAATTAAATTTACGGTTTTTTATATATCTACATTATATATAAGACATATAACAGATATATATAAAGACAATGTATAAATAATAAGAATCTATAAAAAACAATTATGATAGTCATGTTTTTTAAATAGTAGTCAAACGTTTACTCTAAAAGATCATTAATCTAATTTTAATTGTTTATTGCCTTTTAACATTAAAATAACAATGTATTTTTAAAGTTTAAAGGCCAAGTTTAATAAACATCCGTTTCAGTCCATATTGAATTTTTGATCTTACAATTTTTTTTAGAATTAACGCCCATCCCTCCACGGTGGCTAGTTGATTCATGTACACAAATCAACGGTTTTTGTCATAAAATTCTGAAATTTTTTTGCTGTATTGCTTTCTAAGTAATTGAATTTGGATAACTTTGTATTCATCTAGGAAATGAGAAAAAAATTTGTCCTCAGTATCCAATATTGTTACTTGCATTTTACGTTTAAGATGTCAAACGACAAAGTTGGTTCCGTATCTGTCTGCCTACTGTGTTTGTGTTGGGGTATTACCATTCGAACCATCCTCGGAATTGCAGTACCGCCTGTTCGAATCCGGCCTGGAGATGTTGATTTCTTATTTCGTGGCGGTTCCAGGAAATGAAACTTGGCCCTCCCATCATTGTTATCTTGGTTATGTTAACGAAGTATAGGTTGGTACATTGACCATGAATTGGTTGTTTATCTGTAGATAACACACTCTCTCTTAACGTTAAAAATGACCATGAAGGGGTTAAACGAAATTTAAAAAAAAATTGGGTTAGCACTTGTTGGTCATATCTCAAATTCATCTGATTCCGTTTTCTACTTCCACTAACGCGTGCGTAAAACGTTTCCTCGTTACGCTTACGTTTCGAACACGGCTTTCCTAAATTTGGAGAAAGTTAGTATTGGTATATAAATGGTCTCGTATCAGTTTTATCAGATACTTCACTTCTCTAAAATTTTAGTTTACGCATGCACAAATGCATTTTCGAAAACGGCTTGCCCTAGTCTAATCTAATCTAACCTGTATAAAGCTTGAGGGAAGTTGAAGAATAGTTCTAACATAGTCTATTATAAAATTAACAAATTCCGTCCTCAACTTTCTCTTACGCATGTGTATATTCTTTGGAACTCCTATATTTTGAAAATGGTCCGATCTAGCTCAAAATTATAAAAAACGTTGGAAATTAGTATACACATAGTTATGGAAATAGAGATTAGTTCCCCCATGTTTAAAGTTAGTATCTGTATGAGCTCTCTAAGCTGTGTGATTTAATGATGGGTGTTTTGTGTATGGCTGAGACCTTCTGTATAATGGATATTTCTCAATGATTTTTGATGATACTTCCGTTTATTTATTTAGGAGGTCTAGGGGCATTTATTAACCTGCCAATTTTTCAACTCATTTTTTTTAATCCTTTATTTATTGTTATTTACAACTGTATAACATATATACAAGTAAATTTGCTGTAGGTGAGATAGTGACATGAAACAAACATGTGGAGAATCTACCCATTGATACAACTTCTAGAGGAGAAGATCTCGAGGCCATCTTCTTTTCAGACGCCTAGGAGGATTATTAGGTAATGAAGGAGAAGCCAGGTTGGAAACAAGTGGATTTGGGAGGGTTGGGAAGTTTTCCATGTAAGGAATGGTATCTGGTTTTGGCCAAATCGGTAATATATGGGACATTGAGGTCCTGATGGATGACTTGATTTGTAGCAAAGGATTTTGAACTGTAAGGATTGAATTCGGGAGGAATTTGATGGTTTAGTGGACCCCCAAAGCTCAACTCCGTATGTTCAGATAGGCCTTATAATAGTCATGTAGATCAGCCTTTTGTAATGGATTGGCAATTTAGACCGTTTGTCTAGTAAATGTTGTAATAGTCGTAATCGACGAGCAGTTTCCTGTGTTTTCAGTCTTGTATGAGGATTCCATGTCAGTCTGGACAAACAGATGTAGTCCTAAGTAACGGATCTTCTCGACTGGAATAAGAGGGGTATTATTAAAGGATACTGTAGGGCAAGAAGTCATGGGTTTACGCCCTTCGTCGTGATTTGGTAAATGTGATTTGGTGGGATTTATTGAAATTAATTTTAATCCTCCAAGTTTGGCACCATTTTCAAGGGTGGTGATGTGGGATTGGAAGGTTTGGGATACAATGTAAGGTTCATTGCTCACTGACAATAGACATGTATCATCGGCATACGTGGTGAGGATAGTGTTTTAACTCATTTAAAAAATAAAATGGCTTTTCACCACCGCTCAGTCTCCTATCTTTTAGGAGATTTCTAAAACGAAAAATGCGAGTGGAAATTTTCAATTCCGAAGACAACAGTTTTTTAATTTTTAAAAAATATTTTTTGCATCAATATAAAGCTTCCCATCATTTGAGGTTTATATTTTGAAAAGGAATGATCTCGGACCTCATTCCAAATGAACTTTTTGTTCTTCTTTCCATGTACAACACTAGACCAATATTTCATGAGCGTGTGATATTTTCTGTCATAACGGACATGGTAGGTCTTAATTATTAAAAAATTTAAGAGATTTTTTTTTTTGGGAAAATCCATTAACT
>NW_027111717.1:559128-573085 GCF_000696795.3 Halyomorpha halys
TATGTATGATCATTCATCAATATTACCTATTGCCCACCCACTGTGTGGCAGATTTTAATATCTATCAATAAATAAATCTATCAATTCTAAAAAAAAATAGACAAATAGCTCAAAATATATTAAAAAAAAATATTAAAAAAGAAACTTGACAGTAAAATCTAATGTTTCAAAAAGAAATGCAGTGTGTTTCTCTTGGGTGTTTTATTAGCAATCGATTACAATAGTATCTGTAATACCTACAGATGTATTTTGTCTTCTACCAGAATAGACAATTTCATCCTCTCTATCCTGTTATATTATTCATATCCAGAGATGCTTATAAATTCCCTTGCCAAAGTTCCTATAGACCTATTTGAATCCTTTATCCTTCGAGAATATACTTCTAAGTATAAAAATCCACTCAGTAGATCTCTTCATAATCAAGTATTCAAACCCTATATTTATTCATCAGAACTATTATTTTATGTACTCTTCTAGGGATAAAATCTTTGTTCCCTTTCGAATTCCCTATACGATCGGAAGTAGGCTAGAGAGTGAGCGATGTTAGACGGATGAAAACCATTCATCAGCAGTTGTCGATGAAGCGGTGGGTGTTGGTCCAATCTGCCCCAGTTACCGGGGGCTGACCTTTCCAGTAGATATCCACCTTGATCGGTGTACCGCAGATAGATTTTTCGTAGGAGTGAACTGCTTTTATATTCGGACTTAGTTATCAAATGGCAGGATGAATAAACTTCAAACATAAATAATTAATAATAAAGTTTGGAAATTAAAAAAAAAAGATTTTTTTTCCTTGTTTTTTTTTTTTTTACATTATATCAATTAATTATATTTACATGTAAAAGCTCTAATTTTGAAAGTACAAAAACAATTTTGGTTTACAAAAGCATTAAAACTAACTTTTAAAAAGTAAACTTTGAGTTACCGTTTTTTGGCTCGAATAAACTGTTCTAAGACATTTCTATAAATCGTATATATGCCACAAGGCAATCAAAAGGAGAAGACTCAGTAAAGTATATATATTTCACACATTATATATGTATGAAGTACTAATTTTATTTTAATGAAGGGTACGAAAAAATTTTATTGTAATATATGTGCATAAAAGTTTTTTCTTCTAACCCTATGGACCCATGGGGCTTAAAAGGAAAAAAATGTATTGTAATGTACGTGCATGAAAGTTTTTTTTTCTTCAAACCCTATGGACCCATGAGGCTTAAAAGGAAAACAATGTATTGTAATGTGTGTGCATGAAAGTTTTTTTTTCTTCTAACCCTATGGGCCCATGGGGCTTAAAAGGAAAAAAATGTATTGTAATGTATGTGCATGAAAGTTTTTTTTCTTCTAACCCTATGGACCCATGGGGTTTAAAAGGAAAAAAATGTATTGTAATGTATGTGCATGAAAGTTTTTTTTTCTTCTAGCCCTATGGACCCATGGGGCTTAAAAGGAAAAAAATGTATTGTAATGTATGTGCATGAAAGTTTTTTTTTCTTCTAACCCTATGGACCCATGGGGCTTAAAAGGAAAAAAATGTATTGTAGCAATAGGTAATAGTGATGAATGATCACATTCATACTAAAATAAAACAACAATTCAAATAAATAAATGAATGAAAAAATCTCTCATAAATATATACAAACAGAAGGATAAACAAAATGAACATAATCAAACTATGTGTATGAAAAAAAAAAAATATAATTTCAAGTCACATTTACACTCTTGTACACAATATTTACACAATCGACCTGAAAATCCCTGAGCCCACTCTATCCCCCACGTGTGAGGGGTAGAGCAGAGCTCAAAAGATTTCAGCGCATCTCTCTCGCTGCATCATTGGTAGTGAGAAAGTGGAGGCTGAGCAAGTGCGTTAAAGCCGCAAACACTCAAAAAATAAAATTACCAAAAAAAAAAAAGATATTTTGGAATTCGGTGGTGGACACACCGTGCCAATCACCTGATCTGTCTAAATAACTTGGCTCTTTAATGATAAGTGGAAAACCTACCCATATACCTCCTTTAGTTAAAATGGAATCGTTTGTGTGAATTTAGGGCAGAGGAATGGTTTGACAAATGTTGACTGTAAATCTCCAAAATCGCACCCTCAGAAATACATTAGTCATGTGAAGAGGTGCTAACTGCCTCGTACATGTTATCTATTCCCTGGGTCGTCCACCAATGCAGGATTAGCGATGTTTACTTAGCAACTCTGATTATTTATTGACAGGGATCATTAAATTGATAAAATTTGACTGCATGTTTATAAATTTTGTTGTAATGACATTTAATGTCTAAATACATACATACGTTTTGAAATGGAAATAATACTACTGGTTTACAATCTACATTAACTGGGCTACATTCTTTATATAAATCTTTAATTATAAGTTATAAGTTTACACTTAATATTTCAGAAGGGTTTTGTTTATACTTTATTATTATTTATTTTTTTTCAGGAAAAGCCCTTTTTTATTGCTTCTTTATTTTTCTTAGCTATTTGACCATAGTCAATACTTCTTAGTTTATTGCTTCCTATTCTTAGTTTATTATTACTTCTTAACTAGTGGTGTAAATAGTATAATATATTTTTAATTTCTTATAATTGATTTTTAAATTATGTATTAGAATTTTTATTTTTATAATTTTTTTAGAACTATATACTTGAAAATGGGCGAAAAATCCAGAAACGTTGATAAAATGTGAAAGAAGCTACAAAGGAGAGCTATTTCTTCCTGAAAAAAAAAAAAAAAAAAAAAAAATAGAACTCTGATCGAGTTATGGAACGAATCTTTGTATAGGTTCCTTAATTACTTTTAATTTAACTTTTTTACTATATATATATACACACATACATGTTTGGCGACTATGGCGGATTTATTTCGGTCTCTTTATTATTTCTGTAATTTATTTTGAGGGTTATATCAGTTTTAAGATAAATACATTTATTTTTATTTTCAAAATATTTTGTCAGTTTTCAGTTTACTAATAAATAACTTAAAGATTCTTGGTTTAAATTCCGTGAGTAGCTATTGGACAATTAATCTATATCACATCGAAAAAATTCATAGATATATATGTTATTTTATTTTCATGGATACTAAATGTATTAACTTTCATTTGTTTTTTTGTCTTCTAAGGTATCCAGTAACAATGATTTAGTAAAATAATTTTAATTTCTCCTGAATCTAATTGCATTCTTGTTTTTTCATATTATTAAAGTAAACACTGAAAATTATTACATAATTACAAAGTTTCTTTATTAAAAACTAAACCGAAGCATAAAACGGTGGATGGCAAAAATTATGGAAACAAAATACCATGCAACACAAATAATTGTTACGTTATATTCCTCAACTTTATTTTATTTTTTGGTTTAAAGTTGTTTCCTTTTTAACCATTTTTCCTTGATTACCATTACAAATACTGAAGGATTTATTTATATTTCATTAAAATATCCATATTTGCCCTCTCTCTTCCCTCGTTCCAAATAAATATCCTTCCATTATAGGACTTTGGGAGACTTGTTTATTATACTTCATTACTTGTTAAAACTATTAATTTTCACTTGAAACATTTTCCTCTTAATTCTGCCTTTGGCGGTTTATTGTTCTTATGCCTTTTTTAATTCCCTTATTAATTGTCTTCTTGTTAAATTTTATTAACTCTGTCACATTACATCCACTGTCGCGTTCAATACTTGACAGCGGTTGTATACCGTCATGTGCTTATCCGAATTACTCTCACAGCACGTTGACACGTTGGGAATATATATTACCTCCGTTAATTATACGTTAGGACACAGATCCGGATGGGACAGGTAAGCCCGAGAGCTTAGGGACTGCTTAATATCGGGAGCTTTGGGGCCCATATTTACCCTCTGCCAATAGCAGCTCTCCCGCTACCATTCACCATTCCCTCGCCTATATAACTCCTTAACTCCTGTCCTCTAGATGTCTCAGCTGTATAGAATCAACATTTTGAAATATATTTTCAAATACTCCTCCTAGTGAGCCCTTAAGAGTGTAATGTGTTTAAGAGTGTTATCTGTTTGCTATCCATTGTTATGTATTTAAGGATTTTCCAACAAATCAAGTTTGATGTTTCGCATTATTCAGTGAGAACCAGTGAACAGAGATATAAATGTAGAAAAATGTTTTATCTGACTGAGAATATTTTTGATTATATTTGAAAAATAAATATAAATTTATTACTGATTATTATTATTATTATTATTGGCCCGACAGACCGTGGAGGTCCAAGGGCTCGCGCGATGTACTCAGGAAATAACCCGCGTTTCGTGACGTGGTTTTCATAGGGTGGGTTCGTCACTCCCACGCCTATTTTTGTAAGTGCCACGCATTGGCTAACGGGCCCCACAATTGCCCGGAGGTAGGCTGCGAGTGAGTATTGTATAATTATATGCTTGAAAAAATTCTGGATAAGGCCGGGGACTCGAACTCGCAAAGCTTTGGTTTGGTAGACAGGCGCGTTACCACGCTACTACCGCCACCTCCTAACTATTTGAAACTGATAGCACCCTTAAAATAAATTATCGAAACAGAGTCTAGAATGAATACACCATAATCACCAAAAATAAAAATATTTCTTTACATAATAAAAAAAAAAATTAAAAGTAATTTTTTTTTTTAAATCACAAGAGTAAAGAAAGTACATAAATAGATTAATATAAAAATTTAGCTCAGCTAATTATAAGTTTGACAGTAATTTTACGGAAAGGTCCAGCCTGTATAAATAAACAAAATTTCGGCTTTGAACTTAAGTAATTGGCAGATATATATGGAGGGATGAAATAAAATCATGTTGATCAAATGTTTTGAAACAATTCGAACTCAAAAATAGTGTCATAAATGTGTTTAGTCTTGTCAGTTTTTGTAAGTATGCCGCAATTTTCAAGACTGATAGCTCGAATTAACAGTGAGATCACGTCTTTTAGGATGTTTTAGAATAATTTGGGTTTAGGACACTTTAAACAAAAATATATATTTATGTATACATATTATAAGACTCAAAATTACTTAAAATAGATGTATTTTTTATGTTTGAAGGTGGGCTTCAGTCAAGTAGGAACAATAATGGTAACAACTGTTTATTTATTTTCTGCCAAGTTTCGACCTACATTGTGCGACTTCATTTGGGCTGTTGAGCGGAAGTGTAAACAGGGACCTTTCAAATTACTCTTCAAATGACCTTCGATGGTTTTTTTTTTTAAGCCTTCTTTAATTCCCTTATTGATTGTCTTCTTGTTAAACTTTATTAGCTAATAGTCATTAGTAGCAATTTAAGTTTTTTGAAGGGTTTCTACGGTTAACTCTAATCTTGGTTCTAACAAAAAAATCTTTATTTGAGCTGTGCCCCTTCCCTTTGATTAATGGGATAAAAATTAATACGAATAGCATGAATAAATGAAAGTTCGACGTTATTCTTAAATTGCATTAGGAAGACTATTGCGGTGGCTCATCGGATCGAGAGGATATGAACATATGCAGCAAAACTCGAGTATCCCAAGCCCACCCACGTATATCCCGTTAATAATCGATACTGCACAGATGTCCCCTATGCTAAGCGATCTTTTATCGATGCAGGCCCAAGGCGGTCCAATCACAGACGGTCGCTATGGGCTGTTCAAAACCTTGTTAGCAATCATGTTTTCTCATCCCAATGGAAAAGGTTCTTCACATTCACTGGGCTATTATGAAATATAAATAAGGTAAAAATGTCAAAAAAATCTAAATATGAAAACGAACTATTTTTTAAATTTATTTCCTTACCTCTGTTATAATTTAGAGCAGTGGTTCCCAACTTTTTTTTTTTTGGGGGGGGGGGTGGAGTCCTTGGTAGAAGTAGATAAATGGCGGAACCCTGACATTATTATTTTCTACAAATACCGTATTTTCAGAACCTTACAGAACGTATGAAAGGCTCGGTTATCTTCACAAAACCTGTGAAAAATTAAAGAAAAATAATAAACAAATAAGAAAAATAATTAGGAAAGGAAAGAAAAAATGGATAATAAAAAAATCTTTGTGTCAAAAGAAAAAAGGGTAATTTTTAAATATGCATAGATATTGAAATAAAACTATTTAAAACATAGCTAACTAAAAATACAATCTATAAAGAAATTTTTTGGAACATCGAAATGTGGATAAAAAAATAATTTACTGTGAGTGAAATAATGAAAATCTAAGGTAACATGTTCCTTCTATTTAAAAATTATGCAACTTCGGGAATAGATTTTTTTATTATTTATAATTTTTATATTTATTTTTCACCTTATTATGGTTGGCAGAATAATCTATTTTGACTTTAAACTGTATATAATTTTTATTAAAATAAAGAGATTGTTATATTTGCCAATTAATGAATGATTGTTAACCCATTTTTTTTAATTTTAATTTTTGAACATGAAACCTTTGGAATAACACTTTTTTTTTAATAGAACTATGTTATAGGAGTTCAATAGATTCTTGAATAATTTAAATGATTATAAAAATAAATAAATAAGCCAATCACAGTGAGTACTTCCTAAAGAGTATATACTAACATATACAAAAATCTCGATTAATTCAGAACTTACTTAAATGCAATTGATAATTAATTATTCTGTTTCTTATTTCTTGGGTGGTTTTCGTAGGCCGCTTGGTCTAGGGGTATGATTCCTGCTTTGGGTGCAGGAGGTCCCGGGTTCAAATCCCGGAGCGGCCCTTTAACTTTTACTTTTTTTTTGTTGAACTAGTGAATATAATTGTTACATATTTTTTTCAAAGTTAGTTCACTTTCCCGTATATGCTTGGTGACTTGAAAAAGTTCAGAAACTTATAAAAATAATGAATACCAAACGGCAATTCTGTACTTGACTTTCACAATTACTTGGCCGCTTGGTCTAGGGGTATGATTCCTGCTTCGGGTGCAGGAGGTCCCGGGTTCAAATCCCGGAGCGGCCCGGTACTTTTTTCAATTGCTGAAGTGTTAAAAAAAGATAAAAAATCACAACAATTAGTAATACTTCAACATTATAAAAATGTTAGATCTCCCCAGATAATAATGTGTTTTGCGTTCTTTATTCATTAAATTTTTAAATTTACCTTCAAAGTTCATTGTAAACCAGACGAAAATTCATATCTAATCCACAAAATTAATTTTTAAAGAACAGTTAACTTCAAAACACTATAAATCATTGGCAGGAAAAGAAGCTTTATGATCCAAAATCAAATTTACTTTTCTTGTCAAAAATAATTCAGTATGCCAGTGTAAAATGTATAAAGTAAAAAAATGGACCATGCATTTTAATTTGGGACTCCTCATCATTCTTTAATAAAAAGTAGTAATTGCTAAATAAGGTAGTTATACTTTATTTCTTTACACATTACAATTCCAAAGAAAAATTTTAATTTAATGTCCCTTAAATGTATGAAATTTTAACACGATAAAATTTTACTCATATGTTGTCTGAATTTTAAATATAAGAGTTTCTGATGGTTTTGTTGATAATAATAGTTTATAATGTTTTTATAGTTGAAACTATTTTATTATTTAAGTATATTTCTTGTGATTATTATTTTTGAATGGTAAATGATAAATGAAGAATAGTTATTGAATTAAATATATATAATCCGCAACTCCAAGTAGATAATATAGGGATACTTTATATGCTAAATAAAAAATAATAATAACAATATTTATTGTTGGTTTAGGAATGTTCTTAAGTACACCGACGATAAGTTCTGGTTCGCCAAGTTTTCCAATAACAGTCCTCTTCTCCCACCTTTTGGTAAACTTTGTTATACCTTAAAAAAATTATAATAATCTATATATATGTTTTATAAATATGTGATGGCTTATTATTTATAATTTTATCATGATAGTTTACCATTAGAACTGTACTCCTTTGATGTTAAATCTTTATTACGAAATTTAGTTTATTAAACTAGTAATAAGCATATATAGCATATATAAAATCGTTATATATATATATATATATTTTTTTTTTTTTTCCAGTATGTTTATAACATTGCAAATAAATTCGGTTATTTATTTATATATAATTTTTCTTTGGTTTTAATTTCAAAATAAAAGAGTACTGTGTTTATATACTAGTTAAATCTGAAGTATCTGCAGCTGCTGTCTTGACATTTCCAAGCGTGGTAGTCCAAGGATGAAAACGAGTCATTATTATACTTAGCACACACACCTTGCTTTCTATCTATGCACCTGATACAGTCCAGAATATTATGTTTACTAGTTCTGTTTTATTATTACCCATTAAGTTAATTGAAAGCATTACAGAAACATTCGTATATTCAAGGTATATAGGGATGGAGTGGAAAAGGGGACAACTTGCCCCAGGCTCTGGGACTCAAGAAATCTCCGATTCTGCTTCAGACAAAAGCTTGTCCGGTTTTGTTTGTTTTATTCGTGGAAACATTTCAGGAAACACGAAAATTAGAAATGAGAACGATTATTTAATAAATAGGGAAATAAGAAAAAACTTAATAATTTTAGATGTATTATTGCCCATGCCCATAATTGAACAATGGGGTCCCATCCAGTAGGTTAGTGCATATTGATTTTTGAAATGTTTTTCCTGGAATACTGTATAAACTTCCTGACTATAAAAAAGAACTAATTCTGTTAGGGTAATGTTCTGCATAAAAATTAAAAATTAAAATAAATTGACTTATAGTTGTTCGAACAATAAGTTTGAGTTTTGAATAACTTTATTTCAGAAACCATAGGACGTACAGATGTCTTTCAGCACTCAAATTAAAGCTAGTTAAATTTACTATAAAATAGTTTATAACGTTTATCTCTGTAGGAGTAGTACTTTTTATGATATTTGACAAAATAAACTCACAAAATGTTAATTTCTAGTTGTTCGTATAAAATGTTTTATTATTGGAAAAATATATCTCTAGATCTAAAAGACGCACATATGTCTGTCAGAACTGAAAATAAAGGAAATTTGCTATAATTTACTTTATGACTCTTATCTTCGTAAGGATAGTAGTTTTCATGATATTCGCATACGAATATAAATTTGGCAAATGAAAATTTGTCGGAACAACTATAAATCAATTTATTTTAGCAAATATCATGAAAACTACTACTCCTACGAAGATAAACATCATAAACTACTTTACAGCCCATTAAACTAGCTTTAATTTGAGTGTTAACATACATCTGTACGTCAAATGGTTTTTTAGATATAGATTTTTCAAAATAAGTTCATTACTAATCTTTCATCTGTACATTTTTATGAAATATTGCTTTTTAAAAAGCTATTATCTCGAGAACTATTGAACATAAATAGCTCTATTAGGGCTTACAGTTTAGAACATTTACTCTACTTTAAATGATGTTCTCTTATATTTTCTGTTGTTATTGGTAGTTTTAAAGATATAGAGCTCCGAATGAAAAATTAATCATTTTTAACGTTTTAAAAAAGCCGTCATTTTTTATTCCCCCTACCTATACTTGGCAGACTTATCAATTTTGACTAATAATTATACATAGTTTTTATTAAAGTAATCGAAAATTTGGGTGAAATGACTGACTTTTTTCTCCTCTTGGGCTCTTGTACCATTAGGTTTTTGGGATACTTTCCCTAAACAATACACAAAATTATAGTAAGTAATAATCGTTATTGAGCGAGCGTACTTTTCTTAAAATTGTGAAATCGGACAATCATCGGAAAGTTTCAATTAATTAATAAATCTTACAATCATTATTAATCGCCCTTAAAGTATTCGAACTTATACCCTCTAGCTTCAAAGTCCGGTAGTTGCCCGAATATTGCTCTGGCGAATGAGGCAATTCTTATTCTTCCCTCATCCTTCCAACTCAACCCAGACAATTGGCTTTAGTGTTGGGGACATCTGAAAATGCAACTACTGCGCAGTTGCTTTCTGTCTGATTCATCGCCGTATTGCTTATGGATAAGACCTAAATAGAAATGGAGTGCTTTATTTACATTTATAAAATGATTTAAATATTTCACCATACATTTTACTGTTTAAAATAATTTCATTCGGACATAAAATAATGCGAGTCATAACAATTCCCTTAGGTGCTTTTGAATATTTATTTATTTTTTAAATTATTATTTTTCTATATGTTTCATTCATAATCTGATGGAGGTGTAGGTTATTTTTTCTATTTAATTTTTTTTATTACTCAAACCAAATTGTTTCGATAATTTTCCGATGTAATGCAATTATTTTATCCATTGTCCAATTATGCTAGGTATAAATACAAGTAAAACAGGAATTTTTTTTTTTTTTTTTTTTTTTATACCCTACTGTAAAAATTTTAGTGGGTATTGTTTCTTATATTCTTGTGTTGTTGGTGATTTTATTTGTTCAGGATTACGAAATGGAATTTGATTGAGGAAAATCGATGTCAATTAATTGAAATATAAATATATCTTTTATTCTATTTTAGTTAATAAACATTTTATATTATTTTATTTATCAATTTTTTTTTTCCGATCCCTCTAAAACAGAAAGAAAAAGTGAATTAATAAGTGCATTACTGTGAAAAAGAAAAGTAATTCGTGTCGAGTCTTACCTTTTACTACCTTTGGTATTGTTTATCAATTTTTTTTTTTTTAGTTTCAAAAGCCGGATTATATGATAATATATAATACATTTGTTTGTTTACAATTTTCTTGAGTTTATCAATAGAAAGCGTTTCACTTTTTTCTGCTCCAAGCTGAATTAACTCTACAGCACCTAAAGAAGTGTTCACTTCAAAAATGACTACTAGAAATAAAAAACTCAAGATAAGTATCTTATGTTTTTTACTTCCCCCATAAAGTTTAGCATGTTTATTAGATATCCAACAAAAAATTATATGAGTTGTCGCTATCCTTAAATAAATCTTAATTTTTTCTCACTTCTGGACAATGTCGCAATCTACTGGCAAGATATTGAAGTAACATTCAAGCAGTCACCACCTGTACACGCAAAACAAGAGTTATTTTAATCTGGATTGGTTTTATTAACGCGAAAGTATATTCATTTTTATTATTATTTTTTTTTAACCTTTTTTAAAATCGTAGTGTAGAATTTTTTTTTTTCTCCACTATGATTCTTCTGATGAAAATAGGGGTTCTATTCTTTGAAAAGAATGGTTTTAAAATAAATTCCTTCTTAGTATTCTGGGATTGAGGACCAAATATTACTCTTCAAATAGTATTTTTTTGTAAGATTTTTTTCCTTTTGTCGAGTATTGAGGGAAATTGACAACTTTGATATATACTCATTGAAAAGAAAGAAAGGTTTAATTTTATCAAAAATTATTTAAACAGTTTTAAAAACAGCATTAATTTCCACTAAATAATAAGCCTCTTCTAATTTAATCCATATTAATTTGGGTTAATCTGAGAGTAAATTTTTATCAGTAATTTACTTGATGAACCATTGGTATGGTACGAAATAAGAATTACTAGTGGATTCAAACTAATCGCAATTACATTTGACTGTAATTAGTAATTGTAATTAGTTCTTGCCTAATAGTACTTGAAGCTATAACATTACACTGTATTTACTAAATTAAAAAGTATATAGTAATTCTGTTTTTCCCTTGAGTAAGATAGCTCAAAGTTCAAATTCTATGGAGTTACTTCGAATAAGTTCTTTGGAAATCATATTCTCTTTTGAAATTAATATAAAATCTATCCTTAATTATGTCCTTACGTTTGCCATTTGCCATGGTGGGCCAGGCATAACCACTTAATCGGATATTTCCTTCGGTTTACTCTATTTTACTGGTTAAAATTAACAAAACAAAGATAGAAAAAATGAAACAAAACAAAACATAAATAAGTAGTAGATGATAAAAAATCATAGAAATATTGCTAAATAACCTATGAATTCAAGTTTCTTTCTAGAATTTTGTCAGATACTTGCTAATTCAATTAACCTGACACAATCATTTATAAAGACATATAATGTTTAATTGTGTTATGTAAGTAAACGATTTCAGCGGTTAGTTGTTTTAGATTTTGTGATTGTACCTTTAATACAGATATTTTGAATAAATTAATAAATAAGAAAAGCAGTCTTAAAACCTAGTTTTTAAATATAAATGAACCACTGGTCAGAGTAATTTAATTAACCAGATATAATGTATTTATAAAGATATACAATGTATAATTTTGTTATGTTAAGAAACAATTAACTCCAAAAGCTAATTGATAAAATTTGCAACAATGTATTTATGAATTTTAAAATATATATTATATCAGACTTTTTAAAAAATATATTTATTGAAATTTACAATTGTACATTGTAATACACTCAGTAAATTTGATCTCAGTTTTAATGGAGTGATAAAGGCCTGTAGAGAACTACCCGTAGCAGCACTGTGATAACCTTCTTACCCTAGCAGGTCTCGTGGCCATCTTCTTTTTAGGCGTCTCGGAGGATTGTCAGGAATGGAAGAGGATGCAAGGTTAGAAACTAGTGAGTTTGAGTGGCTAGGGAGTTTATAATGGAAGGAATGATATATGGTTCAGACTGGATGGGTTACATATGAAACATTAAGGTCTTTATGTAGGATTTTATTTGTGCCAAAGTAAGGAGAATTCAAGATTTTACGAAGGATTTGGGATTGTAAGGATTAGATAAGAGAGGAGTTTGAAGGTTTAGTGGAGCCCCAAAAGTCAACTCCGTACATCCAGATTGGCCTTATTACAGTCATGTTGATCAGTCCTTTGTAATGAGCTGGAAGTTTAAAACGTTTGTCTAAACGGTAAGTCTTAGTACTGTAATAGTTGAAATGGACGTGCAGTTTCTTGTCTTTCCAGTCTTGTGTGAGGATTTCAGGTTAGTCAATTAGAGGAACATTATTAAAGAAAACTGTTGGATAGTCGGTAGGTTTACTATAAAGGTGATTTGATGGGATTTGTTGGAATTTATTTTAATCCTCCAATTATGACCCCATTCTTCTAGGGCTGTAATATGATTATGCTAGACTTAAATTTGAAAGTAGGAGTTGGCAGCCCAAAAAATTGTCTGTTGGCAGTTGTAACATAATACTTACTGATCCCAAACGTGTGAAACACAAGTGCTTGTCCGAACTCAGCTTTATGCTCAAAAACGACACATAATGTCTCAGGCCACATATTCAGGCTTGTACCAGCCAATCCAAATCAAGCATCCACACACTTTCTCTTGCGAGAATTTGCCAAAGTTGGATAAATCTGTAGCTGTACATTTTCGAAAATATATCTCCAATAAAATCTCTGGTATTTCTTATTGAGGTTTATATGTAGAATATCTCTCCTGACTTACATAGTACGAATCATTCGTTTCTTGATACGTTAGGTAAAATATATCTTATTATATAAATATAGTAATATAAAACATATATATCCCTTAACTTCTTTGAACTCTTATCGGATACATTGTTTTGATTCCATTTAATCATTCCATCATAGATCAAACTTAAGAACCGCCGAGCTGTGGACACCAGACGAATACATCATGTCCTCTCAACGTAATGGAACCCTTTCAGTACCCCAGTCCTGTACTGACATCAACAAATGGCTTCCGTCGCTGCATCAAGGCCCCTACTCTATGAGCTTATTTTTATCAGAATGCTATGTTTAAAACAAATCATAAGCAGCTTTATGATATTAGCATTATATTATTATTTCCTTATTCACAGGCATACTGTGATACTGTCTGTCTTAGAGCAAAGTATCTGGAATCAACTTTGGTAAAATAGCATATTTCGAATTCAGGACTTTCTGTTCTGTTCGCATACTCATCATACCTACATTTATAGAATAGGTAATAGTTTGTTCATCTTATCATAGTTGGTAGGGGATAAAACTCTAAATAAACCCTTTTTATAAAAATGAAAAACTAATTTCCAAATTTAGACTGTTCATTTCTTTCTTAAAAGGCCTTCGATACCAAGATTGATTTCTTAT
>NW_027111717.1:573135-585185 GCF_000696795.3 Halyomorpha halys
GTTATGCTTCTATTTATATCATGTATTTTTTTTTATTAGTTCAGTTTTTATTTTCCCTTACCTATGTATATATATATATATATATATATATATATTGGAGGTTCTTGAGGTTCAGTTAATAATAAAACAACTTTACTGTGCCAACGTTTCTAGGTTTTATTGTTATTATAGCCATGTCCTACAGTGAACGAAACAATTTTTTTTAATAAACATTTTTCTTAACTAATTATGAAATACTAACAATTACTTTGATAACAATTAGGTAGGATTAATAAATGAAAAACTTTTCTTAAATTGTTTTGCAACAGAGTTTCCTACATAACTGATGACTGTAATAACCACTAGAACTAACTCGCACAAGGTTTGCAGCAATCCAGAATAAGAGTGAAATGGAGAAAGGTTTTTTTTATAAAAAAAAAATCCGACAACAAATTGATTAAACCTCAAGATATTGAAAAATATATATTATTATTAATAGTCAAGAAAAATTTTATCAATATTTTTTTGTTTAAAAGTGTTCGGGTGGAACGTGACTGGTATAATATTTAACATATAAAACATTTTTTTCGTGGTGAATCTTTTTTAATTATTACAAATATAATTGTTTTATTTACATACAACTTTTTTTCTTCTTGCTTATTTAATTATTCTCTCATCTTTAATATTGATAGAGTAACTATTTAGTTATGTAAGGGGCTACTCTGTTGTTTTTTAGGGACCCTCTTCTAAATAATCTACTCGAAGAAAATCCTGTATATTACAGGAAATCGACGTCTTTCTGGAAATATTTTTTTTTTATATGTATTGCATCTCGGTTTTTTTTTTTTTTAAATCTACAATATTAAGATACAAAATAGACCTTTTTTCTGTTTTATTTATTAATTCATTCTCCATATAAATCGTATATAATCCCATCTGTTCATTATTACATTAGGTAAGCATCAAGCATTGAGCTCAAGAGAAATTAACTAAATATCAAGTGGCCTCGATTGTCATTCTAGTTATCCAGGTGATTCAGAACTGGACTATTCCAACTGGCTTATCGGAAGTTCTCTCACTCTTCAATGTCTTATTCAAATCACCATTCAACTTCAAATTGTTGATATTATACTTGACAACCCTACCTTTTGTTAATTGAATTATTGATAAATTTATAGAAGTAAGTTAGTAGACTTCGTATCATCATTGTTTGTATTGTCGTTAATTATTAATCTTCAACTTTTTTGGTCATTTATGATTTTAAAATGTCTAATAAAGATAAAACCAATTCTAATTTATTAATATTCAGATTTATAATGTAAATTTCATTATCGTTTCATGTATGTTATTGATATCATTAAGGAGTGATCATATTTCACAGTATAGAATTACAGGAACAAAAAATGATTTTTTTTTTTATCATGATAGATATTCATAAAGTTTACGATAGCTCTGAAACGGGGAGAATTAAAAAAAACTGACTATGATAGATGAAAAATAAAAAATAAAATAAAATTAACTAAAGCCAGTGTGAAAGTAGAACTAAAAAAAAATTAAAGATGTTCTTGTTCTAAGATTGTAAAACTGCACAAGACGTCCTTGCTTCAGACCTGTTTTTTTTGGGTCTTGCTACTTATTTCTCGTTTTAAAGTTGGCCAAAAAAAAAAAGTAATAATAAAATAAAAACTTATACTATTTTGAAACACAGAATTAAAGAAAAGAAAAAAAAAATTATTAAGCAATATTTTCTTTTATTCATCAGGAGTACTGGCTTGTAATTGAAAATTTTAACATTTAAAGTAACTTTGAATCCTCTTCTTGTTTTCTTGTGAGTTAAAATCAGTGGTCCCAACCCGCGGTCCGCGGACCGCAGAAAAACCACTAGAGCCCTTGGGTTGGGCCGTTGACATAGAGTTAAGTGAACTTAATTATTTGCCTTTCATGATGTTTGATTTTTTGTTGAAAGGTATAAACAGGTAAAATTCACTATAAAAGTGCTTTTTTAAGTAACCAGATTTTCAAACATTCTGTATTATACCCTTCTATAAATGTGATTATTTCAAAGAAAACCATATGTATACATAATAATTATAATGTTGTAATGTAATTCGTAATGTATTATACCCTCAGTGTAGAATAATTATGGTTTAGATGCTGACATCTTTGGTTTGGGAATGATTAATAAAATCTTTTTTTTTTGTAATTTTTAAAAATATTTTGACACTGCAAGAACCTTATAAAACATTTTTTATTAGTTTAAATTAATATGACAACTTTTCAATATGGAAATTTTTTTATTTACGTTTACTTATGAAATATGTTTAAATAAAATACAAGTATAAAATAATTTCTAAATATTTGATGGGTCAAATCGTCGATTTATTTATTTTTATTGTAATATAACAGAATTTTAAATCAATTTTTTTTGGCTTTCTGATTCAATTGTTTACATTATTATTATAAAAAATAATTTTTAATAATGTCCATACTGTAGGTTTCATTTTCATTTTTATTTTACACTACAATTATTGTTTAACTATTTATGTGAAAGGTTTATGCTTAATTTTATTTAGAAAATAAATTTTTAAATAATAAAATAAATTAAATAATTCTCAGTACGTTTATTACTTTTGGGCAGTCACCAAACGTTTGTAAATGGGTGATTTACAAAATAGACGATTTGCTCCTCTCCTATTTAATGCGAGGGTTCCGATTTACATGTAAATGAAATTATTATTTATTCGTGTCCCATGAATCCTGAGGAACTAATACCAGAAGTGCATTCTGGATTTCTAAAATATGCACTACTTTCAGCAACGGAAAATGAATAAAAAGAATGCAATAAAAAAAGCAAAAATAAACAAAGATTTAAAAAAATAGGGAAAAACATATAATATAACATAATTTAATGATCATCATAATAATAATGTTCACTAGTAAAAGGTTAAATTAAATTAGTAATTATTAAATTAGTTATATGAAAAACATTTATTTAATACAAAATATTCTTTTGATCCTTTTCTCTCACTATCCTTTATATTCTTCTCCAACGTTCCAGCCCTCAGGACAATATCCAGGAACTCTAATATATATATATATTTTATTTACAATTCACTTATCACAATATCACTATATTTACTTTATCAAATTAATATATCTATGTTTTAAATTTTTTCTATTGCAGGCTACTATGCCCAAGTTAATTTATCTTTAAAAACAATTTTATTTATCAATTAATATCACAACATTGTATTTAGATAAATTTCTAAAATCATGGTATATGGTAAAAGATATTATAACACTAATACTCTTATTTCATTAGCTTTATATTAAACCTTCACAAGGTTAGAACTCTGTTATCAACAATGTCTAGTGATTAGTATATTTCATATTTACTTTATATCAATTCTCCAAATTTCATTGAAACCTTTCTAATCATCTTAATCTATTGGTTCAATCTTAATCCAGTTTCACCCATCTCTACAATTCACCTCGAAGGTTGAAACGGCAGTGGCCAAAAATCCAATTGTAAAATAAACTTAACTATTGAAATTCCGGCAATGGCCAGATGCCTTGCTCCTGTAGAGAGTTTGCGACTTCCGTGCACTTACTCGGCCTCCGCTGGTTAATTATCAGTGACGCGGAAAGAGGGTTGCGCTAAGAACTCGAAGAGGCTTTCTCTGTTCCCCTCGCGCATAGGTGATAGAGTGGACTCGAGGATCCTCAAGTCATGAATGTAAATATTGTACATAATAGTGTAAATGTGATTAGTGCTTTTAATTTATTGTTTTATTAGTTCAAAATTTTACTAATTTTATTTCATTTATTCATGTGCATAGTTTGATTATGCTCATTATATTTATCTTTCTGTTTATACAACCATAGAGATTATTTTTATTTATTGATATACATTTTGTTAAACTTATTTATTTTTTTACTGTTTATTATGAATATTAATTATTTATTTAATTTTGGTATGAATATGATCAGTTATCACTATTAGTTATTAGCCAAGGTTGTGGCTAATTGTAATAATTATCAATAAATAAATTAAATTTAATATCAATTATATTAATAATTTTCTATTTCTTATTTCTAATTAGCATTGTTTTAAATGTATTATTTATTTTAACTTGTAATAATACCATTTTAAATTATTTTTCTTATCGTACTCATAATATATGAAATATAATGTAATAAATATCTTTTTAAATAAAGTAATAAAAAAAACAGAAATGCTTGATGATTATTTTTATCCTTAAATGTTTATTGAAAAGGCGTGGAAATTAAATCTTGAAAAATCCATTAATATCAAAATTGACAAAAAATATAAGTACGAAAATAAAAAAAGGGTTCATAAAAAATTTATGGTTGTAATTATATAAAAGGTTTGTCAGAGAGAATACCAAGGTCACCGGAAGATTATTGTTTGAATGAAATATCTTTTGAAGATAGTTCTTTGACAATTTCCTGAGGGCCGAAACGTTAGAGAAGAAAAAAGATATTAAAAGAAATCGGTAAAAATAAATTTTTGATATAATTATTTATTTACTTTCAAACAAAACATTATTTAAGATATATTAATAAACTAATAACATTTATTTATACTATAATGTATAATTGTACCGTGCCTACTCATAGATACATGATGCCTTTGGGCAGTATATTTTAAAAATAAAGTATTTCTTTCTATTTAGTTTTGGTGTTGATATTTTTCTCCTTTGCGTTATCAATTAGGAATTACTACCTGAAATTCCTATACTATAAAAATAGATACTTGTTTAGCTAAACCTCGAAAGATCAGAGATTATGTGACTTTCTCTGATAAACGTTTTGTAATCTGCTTAAGAAAGTTTTAATTATTATTTTTATTTATGGCTAGGTCTCGTATAATACACTTCATATTTGATATTTTATTTGTTAAAGAACTATATATGTATAAATATGTACATTTATATTAATTGTGTGAATTTATTTATGATAATTTTTTTTTTTTTTTAGGTAAGTACCGATCATTGTTTTCCTCTTCTGTTGTGGTATGTATAGTTTTTTTTTTTTTAAGTTTTTATAATACAGTAGAACTTCCCTAACTTACTCTATAACGATCTATAAAACCAGCTTAATGGAAATTTTATTAAGATTCAGACCAACAAAATACATATCTTAGGCATTTTAACTTATCTTTTGCGGGAAATCCTCTCCTCTCTGGACTTGGACAACAATTTTGTCCCCAATTAGGACAATTCCCCATCAGTACATTTTAAGGTCTTTTCTATGTAGCTTTGGATTAGTAGAAGCTACAACCTACTACAAGCTAAAACCAGTAAAAAAAAAAGGTTTTCGAATCCAAGAAAAATATAAATATATATATTCTTTAGAACGATGGATTTGTACAAAATGTCACTTAAGAATGATGATTTGTGTATTCTTTTTATATTTACCTCTTCTTAACGGACACTTCCGATTAACGGCTCAAATTATCTTTCTCATAGGTATCTGTATTGGTTTTTTGAACTCTATATTAATAATCGATTTGTGCTATTTTAATTACAGTGGTTGGCATTTAAAAATAACCTCCTCCCTCTGTCTTCTGAAAGTTTAATTGTTTGTTTCGATATTTTTCTAGGTGTTTTTTTATATGTGAAATTATTGTCGTTTATTGTATTATTACGTTTTAATCAGAGATTTTGTATTCATAATTCTTTTTGTTTAACATTTTCTAGTGACAGGTTTATTTTTACCCAATTAAGGAGGCTGGGTCGACTCCAGGAAGGCTCCAGAATGCACAGGGTTGACTCACGGCTACAGTGTAACAGAAAGCAATTTTCTGACCAGCCGGATTCGAACCCCGGTCTTTGGAGTTAGTAGCATCGTGACTTACCATATTATCTAATATACAATTATATATAAAACATACAAGACCCAAACATCAGCAGTTACCATTCAAAGTCTTATAGACCTTTGATATAGTTAGTGACAAATTTTTTAAGTTGAGAAATAATGTTCGCATGTCAATAAATACATCATTATATATATCAGCATTACATGCCAGTAAATATATCAATATACATCACACACAATTTTTCGTTACGTTGTCGCACTGCATATGTATGGTTTAAAAAACTTGAATGTTTCAATCTCTATGTAAAAGCATATATTATTAATGATTAGTCTTATAAATTAACATTTTTCGTTAAATTTTCTTTCCAGGAATATTTATCTATGTTTTAGTTAACGGTATTTTTTTTTCATTTGTCATAATTTCTATTCATTACTTTTCATAGTTATTATTAAGATATCTTACATTTTCTTTAGTCTTATGTATTTTTTATTAAAGTTCTTTGGGAACTAATTAAATATTTACATTAATGCCATTCTAGCTTAAGCTCCTCATTTTGTCATTTTGAAAAATGTCGCCTGAATCCTTGGTCGTTCATTCGGAAAACTGCCTGGTTCTTATAACTGAAGAATTTCCTCATTTTACTTCCAAGCCATGATCATCTGGATAAGCGAGGAGGAATTTGTTTTTATTACAGTCTCCTTTTTTTATTTATTTTCTCTTTGGAGCTTTCTCTTGGATTCAGTCCTGTTCTTTTTTTTTTTCGTTGGCCTCGGTCGTGAGGTGGGAATACACCGAAGAAATCCTTTGTACATAACTCTCATTCAATTTATAGAAACTATTTAGTTACTGTATTCTCAATCAACATTATTATTCTTATCATATTTATTTTTTATATGTTATTTTCAATAAACGAATTTAAATTAATTAACCTTGAGTATAAATATTTAATTTATGAAAAATCAATCGAGGAGTTTTTTTTATCAAAATTTAATATATATCTACTTATTGAAAGTAAAGGTTTTACTGTTATTTTAAAATTTTAGAACCTAAACTTTTTTTTTTAATTCAAAAATTAAATTTTCCCCTTTCAAATAGATGTTAAAAATTAACAAAATTTTCAATAAAAACTAAACTTGTGTACATCAGGTCTCAATATTTTAATAAAAAAATCAAAAGAGGATATTGACTTTTAATATCAAACTCCTCAATTTATTATTATATTAAATTATTCCTTATTCAGGAGTTTCAACAAACAAAGTCCAAAATGGACTACTTAAATATGATTGCATGACAATTGCGTGTTGGAGGATGAGGTAAGTTCCAATTTTTTCAATTTTCGGAAAAAAAAAAAAAAACATTATAGGTTTTAGTTCTGTAAAAAATCGTTTCGATAAATTTCCTCAGTCGTTCCAACATATTCAAAAGCATTTTCTTTCAAAAATATTAGACTAGTGTACAAATGGTGCTGTATTGATTTTATTATTTTACAAAATTCTTAAATCCTTACACGTTTGTTTTTTTTTTTTTTATATGAATTGCTATAGTAAAATTTAATTAAAGATAAACTGAAGTTAATTATCTAATAAAATTGAAAAAATTAAAAGGAAAATTATGTGGCAGCACTTAGTTTTTGACAGCTGCGTCTACAAACGAAGGAATGCTGGTAGAATTTCCATATTAATTGATTTTTAATATAATTGATTAATTGTATATTTAACCTTATTGATATTGTTTGAACAACATATAATAAATCAAGTATTAATTTATTGCCTTATAAGCAAGACAGATATAGCGAATCGACGGACGGCTTGTACCAATTGATCAATCTGTTGAAATCATTAATCTACAATCAATACTTCTGCGTTGTATCTTTCTCCTTTGTTTTACTTTTACGAGGATTTTAGCTCTATTGAGCTTAGACTTTAGATTGATATAGTTTTATAGTGATTTAATCGCTCGACTATATCCCAGAATTATGTTTATGTACCTTTGACATTATGCCTTAAAAACTTTTACCCTAACGTAAAAACTTTTTTTACTAGAACTATAAGCAGTAATTTTATAATGTCGATGATTGTTCTGCTCGTCACCTTTTATTTATTCTTTATGTTTAATAATTTTTCCACTTTACGTTACAAAATGATTTATTTCTCCCCCCCCCTCTTCCTATCAACTATATTAATTTTTTTAATTCTACTCCTAAAGTTCTCAGATTTGGATTTTAATTCGTTCCCGATTTTTTTGCCGCGTGGAAAAAATGAGTGAAAATGTTTAAAAATTGCCTACAATGGTTGGAATAGTCAAAATATTATAAATATTTTTCAATGGGTTTAATTCATAAAACATTTTAGTGAAATAACTTTTTCTTTTTGCATAGGCTCTTGGACTCTTTTAATCTTTCTGTTTATATCATTGAACTTAGTTCTCTTTGAATATTGCTTATTTTTCTATTGTCTTTATTTAAAATATCATTTATCCTTAAATATTAATTGAACTTAGAAGATGATGAACAAAAAGAAATTAATTAGATAATGCACTTTATGAAATTAATCATGACCATATCTACGATATAGCTTACTTCACAGCAGTCCTAAGTACATTTCCACTAACTTTATGAAAAATAGAATTAAAGGTTTTCTCTTTTAGGAAAATTAAAACTTTTCAACAGATTTAGATCTGTTGTGTCAAAAAAAAATTTAAAAAACAGTTCAAAAGTTGTAATTTTTCAACAATAGAGAACCTTTAATTCTATTTTTCATAAAGTTAGTGTAAATGCACTTAGCACTGCTGTGAAGTAAGCTATATCGTAGCTTTATGTATACATTTAAATGTATTTTTCCTAAAGTTAGTGGAAATGTAAGCCATCGGTATCTGCATTCGATGCAATGCTTATTCATTCGTTTGCCCCACTGAAGTCCGCCTTTTATTGGTAGATATTCATTTATGCAAGGATCAATCATCTTTACCCCCTTAAAGGGAGTCGTATCCCTTGGCCTTCAACTCTAATGACGGAGGTAAGTGCTGAAGAGGGGAGATGAACTCTATCCTATCAGGAATATTTATATTTACTTCTAGGGGTGAGGAGTATTTTAAATAAACATCAAAAATTTAATAATCCTTTAACTGGAAGATTCTTATGGTATTAACTGGATTTAGTGAATGACACAATTTCTTCCTTATTAAAATATAATAGTTTATTTCATATCATACAGCAACGTTTCGGGAGATTTCCCCCATCTTCAGGCTGCTAAAAAACAAATTCAACAAAACCATAAACCTGTGCTTATAAACATCAATATTTTATTAAATTTATCAATAAAATATTATTATTAATCCTGATGCTAAGTCTGAGTGATGTAGAACCATATTCTTCTTTCAATTCAGTGAAAATGTAAGCTAGAGAGTCTAAGTTTATAAGTCTAAGTATGATAACAAAATAAATCAACTTTTACAAAATATTATTGATTTAATGTGAGAAAATTTAGAGATAACACTAGACATATCAACATCTTAAAATAAATTAAATTCTTTAAGTTGAGTTCGTTTGATGATTTCGTTCTTTATATGTTTCTAAAACTGTTTGTTCGTTATCAAAGCTATTATTCCTTATCTGTTTACTTGGTGTGTGTTACAATTAAATAAAACTAAGAAATGAAATAGCCGGAACTTTTAGAATGCGATGGGAAGATATTTTAATAGTTTGTTTAATAATACATTTATAAAATATTTTATTGAATTATGTTGCTTTATTCAAATTAGTTTATTGGTATATTTTTAATAGTGCACGTAATTGTATTAAATTTAATTTTTCCTTGCATGGCTAAATTTTACTTTTATTTCAGATTACTTATTTCGTTTTCAGATGTTAGAAAATTATTAGCGCCATTACAACTTATGTGGGTTATCTACCGTCTTCAAGGTCGTCTATTGCTTTCGTTAATGGGATCGTATTGTTGTCTGAGTCATTGATAAGATGAAAAATGGGTGATGTTATAAAAAGAATAAAAGCTAAAAACAGCTCAATCGGTGGAAAATTCAAAAAATAAAAAATCTTACTTATACCGCTGCTTTGTTTTAGTAATAGCACATCTAACAAAAAAAGTTTTAAGATTTTATTTTGACCTATTGGATCAGGATTCTACCAGAGCTATTAGTGTTGTTACAAAGTAATCCTGATTTACAATCTATGGAATACATGATAAATAAATTCATTTTTTCAGATATACCACTATTAAATCAAATCTGCAATATTCTTATGTTAATTATGCTAATTGCCCTTCCTCACTTATTACATGCTTCAGTGCCAAAAAGTAAGCGGATTAGCTCAATGAGTAAGGTACTCTCCAGCAGTATCTCAGGCCAGGATTGGAATTCGGCTGTGGTTGGATAATTCTTCTGTTACTTTTGTGAGTCAAACCTGTCTTCTACAAAGTGGGTTCTCTAACTTGTAGCCGTGACCACGAACGAATTACCTCCTCGTACAACCGTTGTTCAAGAATCAGTACTTCCTTACAAATTACTGAACCACTGGCCCGTCTGGGTTTTATTTTATTCTTATTTTTATTTGTTTATAGAAATTTAAGAATGTTCTCTGCTGCAGTTAGTAGTCATAAAGTCAATTAAATTCATAAGATTATTTCTATATTCTGAAAACACAACTCTAATGAATTTTACAGTATAAATTTCTTTTAAATCCTCTGGGCGTTCACTGACAGTATTGAATCTGAGTATTTATCTATCTTTAAATATTACTGAATTAATAACGAATAAAAATAATATATATATATATATATATTTTAAATTATAAGCTTACATTTAACAGCTCAAAAGGGCTTAGTTAGTAATTAATTATTTTTTCCTCACATTAAAACAACGTTTCAGGTTTTTTTACCAATATCCAGTTGTATTGTTTTCTAAAATAAGAATAATGTACAATAAACAGTTTTTTTTTTTAATTTCTTTTTATTAAGTAAAATATAACTGCACCATTGCAACCCATGAAGAGTCAAGGGTACAGTACTTTATAAGGAAATACTTACTGTAACTAGACCGGCAGTTGAGAGCCCCCGAGCCCACAGGTTTGACTTACGGCTACAGTATCAGAATAAATAATTATCTACCACTACTAGATTCAAACATGGACTCATGAAGTTAGTAGTACAGGACCTCACCACTGAACCACGACGCTCCTTCGTTCTGGCTTTTCTTAATTAGTCACTTGTTATTCTCATTAGCTGTCTTAAAAGTTACAATTGAAAACTCTTCTATTTAACGTGATGTTAAAATTTCACTGTTATTATTTTTACATATTACATCCAAATTAATATATATTTTTTATGTCCATCTTCATAGTCTTATTTCAGCGTACTGAAATAAAATAAGCCCTTTTATTGCTTATGGGATCTGTCTAATTCTATTTCTAGAATTGTACTATGATATGTCTTATTTAATTTTTTGTTTTTGTTTTTTTATTTATTCAAATTTACTGCTGCATACATACAATAAAGTAAGTAAATAATCATGTAAAGAAATAAAATATAATAATAGCTTAGAGGGAAATACCCTTTGTTATCACCTCAGTGTATTTTTCCTCCTTTTTTTAAAAATGTCCTATTTCATTAGAAGAAATATCCTCAATTTCATCATTAATACCTATTCTCGGAGCCCGTAGCATTTACCACCCGTTGTTAACCATGCTACGTTGTTAATCCGTCGCTGTTGATCAATGAAGTCGGATCTTATTTTTTTTTATTTATTCCTCGTGAATAAAGCATTACCATGGCAATAACAAATAAACCAGCTAGGAATAAAGAAGTTGGATTACACTATGATTTCCTGATCTTGATGTGCATGGGCTAAGCTATAGTAATGTGGTTGGGGCGATAGAAATATTTCGCTATGAAGGTACACCTAAGCCCGAGGTACACAAGAGCTGAGGTCTAGTGTAAACATTGGAAGAGCTCTCATAGTAAACACCTAGTGTGTACTGGGGAACTTCAAACATCTCTTATCTCAACGCCATTATTTTCGCTCTTCTAACATTTTCTTCCTGCCTTATCTGCTGTGGAATGGATTGGCTTGGCTAACACCCTTGGAGTTATATACAGAGGGCTGCTTTTGAATTAGAAAATATTATATAAAGCGATTTCATTGTTATGCTTCTATTTATATCATGTATTTTTTTTTATTAGTTCAGTTTTTATTTTCCCTTACCTATGTATATATATAT